>NW_005370145.1:2383121-2421946 GCF_000412655.1 Myotis brandtii
GGGGTTAGGGGCAATCAGGCAGGCAGGTAGGGGAGTGGTTAGGAGCCAGCAGTCCCAGATTGTGAGAGGCAGTTGGACATCCCCTGAGGGATCCCGGATTGGAGAGGGTGCAGGCTGGGCTGAGGGACCCCCCTCCCATGCATGAATGCCGTGCACCGGGCCTCTAGTGTTTAATAAATACCGACAGCATGTCAGGCATGGTTGCAAGTGCTTTGTGTGAATCTGGCCATATAATCTTTATGCTGCTATTGTTCCTCTTTCACAGATGGGAAACTGAGGCTCAGAGAGGTGAAGGGACTTGCTTAAGGAGACGTACAGGCAGTTGGCAGCCAAGCTGGGATTCGAACCCAGGCAGCCTGTGCAGAGCTCCTGCTGGTGAACGCTGCCCTGCACCCACCCCTGGAGCCTGCGGGCACGCTCACCTGTGGGCACGCTCACCTGTGGGCACGCTCACCTGTGGGCACGCTCACCTGTGGGCACGCTCACCTGTGGGCACGCTCACCTGTGGGCACGCTCACCTGTGGGCACGCTCACCTGTGGGCACGCTCACCTGTGGGCACGCTCACCTGTGGGCACGCTCACCTGTGGGCACGCTCACCTGTGGGCACGCTCACCTGTGGGCACGCTCACCTGTGGGCACGCTCACCTGTGCAGCTGAGGCCCTCCTCGCAGGACTGCCAGAGCTCCGCGTGCAGCCTGCGCTCCGTGAACTTGTCGTCCCCCATCTCCCAATGTACTGAACAGCCGGCTCTCGTTGTCCTTCCTGCCGTCGCTGCCGCCCCTGCTGAAATGAATGCAGGGCCGCCCTCCTGCGTGGTCCTGGCACAGCGGCTTTGCCACCCTCCAGGTCCCCTCGCACCAGTGGCTGCTGCCCAGGGTGGTAAGGGAGAAGGCCAGGGCCAGGCAGACGGGGAGGAGGGCCAGTGCCTGCTGCCCCCGAGCCCTGTCTGTGGCTGAGTGAGGTATGCAGTGTAGGATGAACAGTGGCCCCTCCTCCCCTCCTGGTCGTGGTGCCCACCCTCCCCAGCCCTGCCATCTGTCAGCTCACAGGCTTCCGTGGTGCTCCCCAAGGAGTCGGTGCATGCCAGCCTGGGGCATCCATGTGAGCGCAGTGGCCTGAGGGGCCTCGTGAGAGCGCACAGGCCTGGGCGCACTCCATCACAGTGCTCCCCAGGGCGTAGAGGTTAGGGGGGCTTTCTGTTTTTTTCCATTGTAGTGGAATGCACATTGTGCAATCCGTCCCCCGAAACTGAGACGGCAGCCTGTGGCATCCACGTGAGCGCGGTAGCCTGAGGGGCCTGGTGAGAGTGCACAGGGCTGGGCGCGCTCCATCACAGTGCTCCCCAGGGCGTAAAGGTTAGGGGGACTTTCTGTTTTTTTTCCATTGTAGTGAAATGCACATTGTGCAATCCGTCCCCCGAAACTGAGACGCTGTACCCATTCAACACTGACTCCCCATCCTCCTCCCCAGCCCCGGCCACCACCACGCCGCTCTCGGTCTCTATGAGTCTGATCGCTGTGGGTATAAGTGGAATTTGCCTTTTTATGACTGGCTTCTTTCACGTAGGATAATGTCCTCACGGTCCATCCGAGTTTACTCCTGCCAGAGCTTCCTTCCTTCCTAAGGCCGAGTAATGCCCCACTGAGTGGACAGACCACGTCTTGTTGGCCCGTTCATCTGGTGCGTAGTTGGCTTGTTTCCACCTTTTGGCTACTGTGGAGGGTGCTAGCTTTTGAGGGAAGATCAGGGGAGGTTTGGGTGGGTTTCTGGGTATAGTCTCCCCACCCTTGCCCTTTGCACTGAGCAGGGGCCTCAGCATTGGATTCGGGGAATCTCGGGGCCGGCATGGCTCCCTGCCCAACCCTACAAGGAGGGACTTCCTCTTCGATGGGCTTTGAGAGACTTGAGGTACAGGCTGCCTGCTTCAGGCCCAGGTGCTGTGCAGAACAGGGGAGGGCGCCCCACCTCACATGGGCGCAGAATTCAGCCTGATCCTGGAGCCCCTAAAGCTGCAGGCAGAGCCCTTGGCCCATCTCTCATGCCCTTACAATGGGGCCCTGCAGCAGGGAGGACTGTGGCGCGAGGGAGACTCAGGCTGCTTCTTGGGCCGAGGGCATTCATGGAGCAGCGAGGGCAGGAGAGTCGGGGAAGATTCCTTGTGGCATCTGAAACATACGGGTCCTTGATTACATATGCGGCACCTCCTGGAGACGCTCGGATATTACTGAGCATGTACCGGCCTGGGCGGGTGGGAGAAACGGCAGTGCCTGTGGGCTGCTAGCAGTGCTCTGTCCTGTCTGCTGCTAAAGGCTGAGGGTGTGCTGTCAGGCACCCAGGAGCCGTGAGCATCTGGTTTACCAAGTCTTCTCACTAGATGGCATCCGTCGATGGATGGGGGAAGCCGTGTGTGTCCCCACCTTCTAGAAAAAGGATGTTTTTGAGAAAAAGAGATTAGATAGAAGATTTAAAAAATTTTTTTTATTAAGGTATTACAAATGTGTCTTTATCCCCCCATTGTCCCCTCATCCCCCCAATCTTGCCCTTACCCTCACCCCCTGTTGTCTGCATCCATCACTTATGCTTATATGCCTGCATACAAGTCCTTTGGTTGATCTCTCCCCCTTACCCCCACTCTCCCCTACCTCCCCTCTGAAGTTTGAGCATCTGATAGATGCTTCTCTTTCTCTAGATCTCTTTTTGTTTATCGGTTTATGTTGTTCATTATAGTCCACAAACAGTGAGATCATGTGATATTTATCTTTCTCTGACTGACTTATTTCACTTAGTATAATGCTCTCCCGCTCCATCCATGCTGTTGCAAATGGTAGGAGTTCCTTCCTTTTTACAGCAGCATAGTATTCCATTGTGTAGATGTACCACAGTTTTTAATCCACTCATCTGCTGAAGGGCACTTAGGCTGATTCCAAATCTTAGCTATTGTAAATTGTGCCGCTATGAACATAGGGGTACATATATCCTTTCTGATTGGTGTTTCTGGTTTCTTGGGATATATTCCTAGAAGTGGGATCACTGGGTCAAATGGAAGTTCCATTTTTAGATAGAAGATTCTTACCAAGCTGGCATTTTCTTTGCCAGCACGCCACTTGGAAGCCAGCCTTAACTGGGCAGTTACAGGATAACTGTACAACCATGTCAAAAGGACCAGAGCCCACCACGTGGGCACTTTGCTCTCTCTATGTCACTTCATCCTGCTCTCTGTTGGCCCCAAGAGATGACCACATTGATTCCAGAGGCCACATCGTTAAAAGAGTCCATTTGGCGGGGTTGGGGGGCAGGGGTGTCTTTGCTCATTATGAGCATTCGTTGCTAAGGATTAAAATCTTGCCACAGGCAGTTCCGAAGACTTGCAAGGATTTCTATGAAGGGTTGCTCATCTGCTTCTCTCCAACTGTTCAGAATTTTCTCACTCAGATAAGCTGACCAAGATGAGTTCCTGCTGACCTGCATCTCATTCAGTCAGTACGTGGTCCCCTGGGCCTCCAGTTCCGGAGGCTGGGAGGACTTGGCGGGGGATGCTGGGAGCTGGGCTGGGAGAGGTGAGGTGAGAAGGGCCACGCAGAGCCTTTCACAGGCATGGCGATGAGACCACTAGAGAAATGGAACTGCCTAGAGAGTTAGGGTAAGATAAGGCAACTTACCACATTGCTGTGGCTCTGCCGTTTACTTGCTGTGTGGCCTTGGGCAAGTAACCTAACGTCTCTGAACCGGTTTCCCAGCTGTCAAGTGGAGAACTAGCAGCCCTCACAGGAGTATCGTGGGGACGAATGAAATCGGATGCTGGGTGAAAAGCTTTTGTAAATGTGAATTGTGACGGGGAAGCACAAATACGGTCATAAGTGACGGCTCACGTGTTCCAGAGAAAGGTCTGCCAGGTGAGCTGCGTGATGTGCTTGGAACGAGTGGGCCATGCCAGGAGGGCGCAGCTGACTTTTCAGCGTGTTGCGTTGCCGCCGTGCAGACAGAACTCGGATCACCGATTGGGTGTTTGCTTCAGACCCTGGGTCAGGAGCTGCTCTCCTGGGCCGGGCAGCTGTTTCTTGTGAAGTGTTGGCACAGACAGGGCCCAAGGAGGCCTGGACAACCTCGGAGGCTGGGCTCAGCCCGGCCTGGGCCATCCCAACGCCTTAGCAAAAAATGTCTCCATCAGGAAGATGCCCACCAGGAGCTGGCTCGAGGCCCGTCCTCTCTGCCGGCCATGCCTCAGCGGCTCGAACCCGAGCTGCCACAGCCAGGCCTCGGGGGTGGAACCTCCGGGCTGCCTTGCTTTTCCTCGTGGGCCTCCACAGAGGACGTCCCAGCAAACACAGCTGACTTGGGGAGGTCTGGGAAAAATCTCCCTGCCCGGGGGGGGGCCGGACGGGGCTGAGCCACGGTCGATGAGAAACTTGGGAGAGCCAGTAGATTGGTCTAGCCGGGTGCAGACGCTCTTGACGCGTGTGGAGAGACTTTGTGCAAACATTTCCTCGCTGGACACGGAGGGATGCGACAGGAGGCTGCCTGCGGTACATCTTGGACTGTCAGACAAATGTGCCCGCACTTGTGAGGGTGCCGCGAGGAAGATGAGGCGAGAACCCAGCAGGACAGGGCCCCGGAGGAGGACCTCGGGGCCCCGGCGGGAGGTCCGCGTGTTGCCCACCCACAGCCCTGCCTCCCCGGGGGCCAGCTCTCTCCCCTCCTGTGGGAAGCGCTCTCTCCAGTCCCCTGCGCGGCCCTTCCTCGCTCTGCTGCTTCTGGTTTCCGTCAAGCAAGTAAGAGCAGTTTTTATTATTGTTGTTGTTATTAGTATCAGTGGCACATTCTTTCTGATTACGGAAGCAATCTAGGCCTCTTGTAGGCAATTTGGAAAATATAAGACAGTTTGAAGACAATCTAATCCTAGCATCCAGAGGTAGTCACTGTGAATATTTGGGCATATTTTCCTCAAATCCTTTCTCGATGCATTTTTCACACAGCTGAGATCATGATGCAGGAAACATTTTGCATCCTGGTTTCCCCTTTTTGTCCTCATAGAAGCATTTCCCCACGTCGGTATGAACTCTAAATACTAGTAGCATTTAAGATCACGGCATATAACCTCCTGTCTGTCTGCTTCTATCATCCTCTCACATGTGAGGATGTAGGCTGAGTGGGTAGCTCTTTTTTATCTTTTCTTTCCTTTTTTCATCCTTTCCTTCCTTCTTTCCTTCTAATTATAAAAATATAGGATGTTTATTGTTTAAAAAAGTAAACTTATAAAATCCAAGAAGGATAAATACGGACAACAGCTCACTGTGATGCCACCATCCAGCGGTCACCCTCATTCACATTTTGGGGCTCATACTTCTACCACTTATTTATATCTTCTTTATAAAAACAACAACACAAGATCTAATTATAACTGTTATCTTGTAATATGCATTTTTTCTTAACAAGATACACTAATAACACAGGCTAACATTTTTTGACCACTTACTATGCAGCTGGTGCGGTGCCAGGCTCTCAGCAGCCCTGTGAGGGGAGTTCTTTAATCCCATTTTACAGATGAGGAAACTGAGTCTCGGGGAGGTGGAACGCTTTCTACGTCAGTAAAGGTAGCTCCATGCATGAGGCTTAAGGGCTCCAAGGAAGTGTTCTAATGTATGTAACCGTTCTCTTCAGTTGGGCATTCTGGTAGCTTGTCTTATTCTCATCCAAGAAGTTGGAACCTTTGCCCCTTCCTTTTCAAGGTTCCGTTGCTAGACTGGGCTGTGATGTGAAGGAACCCAGTTCCATTCATCTGAGTAAGAAGGGGCCTTGAGGAATGTTCTCTTATTCCTTTGGTCCCTAGGCACCTCCGAGTCCTAAATCCCTGCTGCCCCCTAGAGGGAGGGCTGGGTGCCAGCTCTCATGTGGTCACCGACCAGGCTTTCTCTGGTGCTAGCCCAGGACCAAGCAGGCGGGGCACCCCGACAGAATTCATGCATCCCAGTTCTCTCCAAGCTGACGTCCAGCCCTCGTAGCAGACTGCAGACACGAGCCCCTCCGTGGTCTCCTGGAAGCCTTGCCTGGTGGCAGCCTCGTGGTCAGTGTCCAGAACATTTTCGAGGGGCAGGTGGCTGCAGCCTGTCTCCTACCCCAGGACTTAATCTGTTAGCTGCAGGGCCATTGGGAAGGTTGACACAGAACCCTCACCCTTGCTTCAATTCTCTATCATAGTAAAACTGAATAGATCCAGCTAATTGTCTAGTTTTCTTCACCTTCTACCCACAGCTATGCATTGATGGCCTCTGAGGTGCCAGGCACTGCTGAACTTGCACTTACCATAAATCACCTTGCTCAAACCCACACCGAGCTTCTGAGGAAAGGATTATTACTGAACCCATTTTACAGATGGGGAAATGAAGATTCACAGGAGTTAAATGATCACCAGTGATCATGTAGCTCGTGAGCCGTGGAGCCACTGTGCGCTTGAGGAAACGCGCTCTCTCTTCCCCAGCATCCCTTGCAAGCTGCTGGCATACGGATATTTATATGTTAAAACAGCAGACTCTGCGGGGCCTCAGGCCGGCTTATGACACTGACAAAGCCGCCCCTTCGCCCCGAGTTCATAATCACTCAGGTGCCTGTTAGCATGTTCCCTCCCGCCTCCGCCACCCAGTCTGTTTTCAGAGCCTCTTCCCTCTGTCTGTCTGGCAGTGTGTCTGTAATCCCGATGGCCCTCCTCTTGGTTCTATCTCAAAGCCCATATTCTTCTCCACACGTTTACATTACAAGGCCTGGTGCGGACTTCCATGCTGAATTTTGCTTGGAGATCCTCTCCCTGCGTGGATTATAAATGACCGTGGTGTGTTGTCTGGCAGGAAGTCTTCATAAAAATCCACTTACTGAGAAATTCTCAGGGATAGTTTTGTTTCTAAATTCAAGTAGAGAAATAATTCTGTCACCTCCTTCCTCCTCCCCCTCCTCACAACTCATTTAAGCCAATTAGCAGCTGCTTTAGGCATCAAAACACAAACTCTTTAAGACTATTCAAGAAGTTTGTGGCTCTTTCATACATGGCTGATGGGATTGTAAAAAGGTACATATTTTTAGGTAAAAATTTTTTTTGGCGAGGATGATAGTTTGGCAGTACGTTATCAAACCCTCTAAAAGTGTATACTTTATGACCCAGAAATTCCAACTCAAAGAATTTCTCCTAATAAAGATGTGCTAAAGTATTTAACTCTGAATATTCTCATTACAGCATCATTTATATTAGCAAAACAGCTAAAGCAACATAGATGTCCAAAGCTAGAGAATTTAAAAAATAAATTATACCACATTCATCCCCAGAAAATGATCATAGCTGTTAAAATGGTCATTTTAGAAGAATATATCTTCTAGTGAAAAAGAGGCCACAGAACAACACAATTTCCTTTTCGGTTAAAATAAAAAAAGAAGAACAAGGATGCCGGTGTGCAGAGATGATAACTTCTGAGTAATACCATTGTGATTTTATCGTCTCCCTTTTTGCTTATCTGTAATTTTAATTTTATTTACAATGACATATATTCCTTCTGTAACAAATAATATTAGAAGATGTATTTAAAGCAAGTCAACAGAAGAATATTCCGTTTCCCTGAATCCCTTCCCAGCCAAATTAGTCATTGATGCTGTTACCTAAGCAAGAAAAAGAGGAATCAGACTTGAGCTGGACTTTTCCAGAGGAAACATCACTCGTGTACTTCCTTTCCTCGTTACTGTTTGGACCTGGCTGTGATTGAACTTGGATTTGCCTCTTGTGCCTTAGGACATGCACCTGGGAAGACAGTCTGAGTTTGTCTGGCTCTCCGAGACTGACCAAATTCAGTGTTTTAGTGTTTCTTATGGCTTGTCTTTTTTTTCTGTTTTTGAGCATGGCCATTAGTCATGGCAAAGAGCAGGGGATGGGGGAGTGTTAATCCAGGGACATCTCACATAAAGGACTGATTCTATTGTCTCTTCCTCAGCCGGGTCCCAGTGAGGTCTCCAAGAACACACACAGCCCTTTAACCAAGAAAGCTCTTACTTTTGTGACTTGGAAGATTCTTGAAGTTTACAATTTATTTATCAACTTCTCTGCTAAACTTGTAAAAACAATGTAAAGTTACTTATGGCCCCACTAGGATACAAAAAATCCTAATGTGTTAATAAGCTTTCATCTTGCCTCTTGGGCCATTCACAGGGAGATATATTACTAATGGAGATTCAAAATTCATTGAAAACAGAAACCAAGGGATACATGCCAATTATTTCATCATCAATATCACCATCATCACTATTTCTTGGCTAATCCCAGGGTTCCCAAATGGTGTGCTAAGGTGCCCCAGGGCACTGCTGTGAGTTCACAGAGGTGCTGTAAGATATTTTAATTTTTCGAGGGAAGCAGCGATCCATGACATCTGCCAGACGCTGTGTGAATTACTAGCTCGAGGTAGTTCATGGTTTCAACATTATATCATGCTGCATTCCTTTTGATGACGTCGTATTTGTGCAAAGCAGGGTTTTCTGAAGTTGCTGTGATAAAAAGCAAGTACTGCACAGAAGTCAATGTGGAACAAAGGTGTTAGCATGTTCCCTCCCCACTCCGCCACCCTTGAGGAATGTTCTCTATTCCTTTGAGTCTGAGTCTTAGGTTTGGGAAGTAGTGCGATCCCCAGTGGGCACTAGGATGTAAATACTTACTAAGCTGTTTAGACCTACCTACTTAATAAGTGGGACTTTAGATATTTCTTTCAGCGTAGGGGTGCCATGGAATAATTATTGAGACACCAAAGGCACCAGGAATTGAAAAAGCTTGGGACCCTCTGGTCTAGTAATGACCGTATTTATTTTTCAAAAAGTTGGCTGTGATTCTTTAGAAGAAATGCAAAGAACTACTCACACACGTGATCATGAATGCTATAAGATTGGGGGCGGGGCAAGCTGGGCTGAGGGTGGGTATAGATTGGACTAATTACTCAGGAGGTGAAAACTGGCTACTGGTTAAGCTCGTAAGAGTTGTAGTTTTTGTTTGTTTGTTTCATTTGTTTTATGGGGTTTTTGTTGTTGTTGTTTTTTGCTTGTTGGTTTTGCTTTGTTTAGGGTGTGTGTGTGTTTTAATACCTTTAGGTGGAGTATCTGCCCAATTTACAATGGCTCCTCACTCCCTGTTGTTGTACCCGTCTACTTCATTCTTTCAGGTTATCTACCCAGCCAAGAGAGCATGTGAGTTTGGTAATCCTTGTGAAAGGAGACAAAGCCTCAAAGCCAACTAACTGATTAACGGGTTGATCTTAGCCCAGATTCCATGTTCATGTCCCCCTGTCCTGCCTCACCCCAAAACCGTGCCTCTCTTTCTTTAGTGGGAGAATGAGGACAATAACTCCAGCCCTGTGCGAGGGCCTTGTACTCAGAGATGAAAGGCATATCTCAGCCCTCACAGAATGTATGGGGAAGTGAAAGCGATGGACAAGTGCCTCGCCGATGGCAGTACAATGTGATGGGCCATAGGACTCAGTCATGTGTGGGGTCAAAAAACACTGGAAAGAAGGCTTACCAGCTCAAGACTTCAGTGAGCGAAGTGGGCAAGTATGGCCAGGGCTCACTAGGCTTGAGTGGAGCCTTGAGAGATGAGTAGAGAGCGAGCCAGGTGAAGACGAGGGTGGGAGGGAGTGCCCGTGGGAAGTGCAAAGATGCGAAGTCGTGAAAGAGCAGGACTGGGGTTGAGAGCCTTGGGACTGGGCGGCTGAGTGAAATCTTGAGTCAACAAGGCCAGGAGGGCAAGACTTTAGGCAAGAGAGCCCTGTGCTCAGTCTGCCCTGCGGACCTGCTGCTGGAACAGTGGGAAGGGGAGACAGTGGCACCAGGCCAGAGGTGGAGGAAATGGGAAGCAGGGTTGGACAGAAATGTAGGAGGACAGAACGTTGAGGTGAGGGAGAGCAGCAGAGGACAGTTCCGGGTTTCTGGTTTGTGACTGAGATGACAATGGTGCCAGCACCGAGCCACTAGGGAAGCAGAGGATGACAGGGTAAGAATGTCACATGACTTTGTGTGCCGGCTAATATATACAGTCGGCCCTTGAACACTATGGGTTTGAACTGCATGGATCCACTTATATGTGGATTTAAAAAATAAATATTTGCACTGTTTTGATCCGCAGTGTGGAGATGAGGATGTGGAGGGCCGGCTATATGCACTGATCCGCACCATTTTATTTAGGGGACTTGAACACCTGCAGAGTTTGGCATCTGCAGGGGGTCCTGGAACCAGTCCCCTGCAGACACCAGGGGACAGCTAAGTTTTGGGGAAATCAAAAGTTCTGCATGGATTTCTGACTGCATGGGGTGTGGTGTCAGAACCCTAAGCCCGTGTTGTTCAGGGTCCACTGTGGTTGTCTTATCTTTAGTAGCTTCTAAGTCCTTTTGGGCAGAGAAAGTGTCTTACTCATTTTGTATCCCCTTCGATTCCTCCCTGATACAAAACCTGGCACACAACAACTACTCAATAAAAATGAGTAAATTGAAGAAGAAAAATCCCCCCTTTAAAGCCAAAAGAAGTGGTACACAATTAGAAGTTGTTAGATAATCCAATCACCAAGAAGGCCCAAAAAGTATATTCTGTATAACTAAGGTTCTATGGGATGAGATAGTTTAATGTCAGAAAGAAAAAAATCCCAAAGCCTTCAGTAACAGAGCATCTATCTGCTCAATGTCTTCGACTCTGGACCCACAGGCACTGAGGTGGGCTGGGTTGGGGTGAGGTGGACACTGAGCCTGGGGTGCAGACCCCTGCAAGTCCTCTGGCCCTTCTCTGACACATGTTTGAGCCCTCTTAGTGTGCTGCCCCTCTCTTTGACACCCACATGGTCTTCGAAGTAGGTGACTATTTGTCTGGTAGGGTATGAAAATTCAGGATGAGCATATTGCATCCTCTTGAAATGTAAGCCTCTCTTAAAGACTTTGAAAAAACCTTTTCATAGTTGTATTGAAACCACCATGATTAGATTATGGAGTAAATGTAAAATTCATATGTATCTTTTAAATAGGACATAAAAGATGCCAAACAAATTCTATTTCTTGGTGCAGGCCATGATGGGCACTTCAACAGGAAGGTTTGAGAATTATGGTATGAGATGATGACAAGGCCACCTCTTGCTTGCAGCTAAATAGGGGTCAACACAGTGTTTTCTGCTCAGGTTGCAGGATCTCTCCTTGAGGAGACAACTCGAAAGTGGGCTCAGTACAGAGAGAAGTGCCTGAGAGACTTACTCAAACAACCTTCCGGTAAGCACATGTATTAGTTATTTATGGCCGTGTAACAAATGGTCCCAAAGCTTTAAACAATAAGAATAATCATTTGCTATGTCTCAGACCGAGCACATTGGGGATGGCTTGGTTCTGGTCTACAACGTCTGGAGTGTGGTTGGAAGACTCAGAGGCTGGGGTGAACTCATCTGAAGTCTCGTTCACACCCATGTCTGCGGGTTGACGCCGGCTCTCAGCTGAGAGTTGAGCTGGGAATGTGGGCCAGAAAACTTGCACATGGCCTCTCCGTGTGGCCTGGGCTTCCTCACAGCACATTGGCTGGCTCCCAAGGGCACGCATGACCACAGGTCAGGCAGGTCTCATTGACCCAACTTCAGAAGTCCCTCTGCCACACTCAGTTGGTCAGACAGTTACAAAGGCTTACACAGTTCCAGGGAGGACCCTCCCCCCCCGCCCCACCTCTCACAGTAAAAGAGCATGTGCGATGGGATGCATACACTTGTGGCATCTTTGATAAAAGCCATCTGTCACAGCACACTCACCACCCAATCACGTAACTTGGGCAACTGTCAGAGATGAACCAGGGACTCTACTGAGTGTGTGCTGGGTGGGCTGGGGGTCCTCAGTCTCGGGTGGTAACTGAGTCACAGCATTTCTTTTATCCAGGTCTGCACCAGGCTCAGAGCACTCTGGCAAATTTGCTAGTAGCTTGGTCAGTCCACAGCCTCTCCTGCCCACATACGGACTCTTTGGGTGTGACCAGATTTTTTTGTAAGAAAAAAATCCTCTGAGCGCCGGGGACTGTGGCTGAAAGCTCCTTGTTTTCTGGGCTTCCTGCAGATCATGTCATTCAGGCCCTGGAGGTTGACAGACACTGGAAACTCTCCATTTTCCTGACCCAAAGGCAGTGCTGACCTGCAAGCCACCTGCTTCTGCCTGGACCGATTCCTTCAGCCCAGGCAGGCAGCAGGCGAGGCTTGACCTGTTACAGGAAGCATCTCCCCCTTTGGGGAACACCGCTTTCCGAGGTCAAAGCGGAGCAGGTGCTCTCCAACTGGAGCCACACTCCGAGCCACTCAGCACCGCCTCACACAGATGGGGTGCTGACGCCTGGCAGCCGGGTCTGCGAGGTGCCTGCGCCAGCTCATACCTGGCAGATCTGCGCTCGCAGGATCCCGCAGCCCTGGCTGTCCACCCTGAGATCTAGCCTAGTCAGGAGCAGATGGTGGGGGATGGTGCTTGGTTCTCAGAAACGAGGAGCCTGCAAAATAGACATTTGGGACCCATCCTGAAACCCCTTCAATTGATTCCGGGAGGCTGATGAGTCTGAGGCTTCTATTTGTAGCCTCTCATCACCAAGCACTGCGATGTACATCATCCCCGGAGCCTGACATGGCCCACATATTTCATAGTAATCTCCAGGCTAGTATTCAGATGGAGAAATATGACTGACAAAAGCCTTCAGTTCTGCAGATGCCCTTACATCTACTGGTCCTTTGGCACATGTCACAGTAAGGGTGTTCCAGGATCTAATTGGTGAAGGCTTGACAAGTATTTAGTAAGTTATGGAACATACGGTGCTGGCTGGATCTCCCAGTGTCCTCCTGACCCGGAGTGTCTGTGAGAGTCAGTTCATGTAAAGTAAACCAAAGCCAGCGTGACGTACACATTGACGTAACCGATGAGACCACTGCCAGAGGTCAGGGTGGCGAGACAAAGCCACAGTGCTTGGCTGCATGAAGCATCCTGCCTGCATATTGTTCCTCATCCTTGACCTTTCTGGAGAGGGGGATGCCCATGCGGGCCCCTGTGCAGGTGACTACCGCTTCCGAGTCCAGGAAGGTGGGCTCTGGTCTCCCAGTGCCTCTCTCTCCATCAGTGGGCCTGAGGCTCCAGCACCGCAGTTCATTCCTCCCTTCTTCTCTCTGCAGGCGTATTTTGTAACGGAACCTTTGATCGGTATGTATGCTGGCCTCATTCTTCTCCGGGAAACGTCTCCGTTCCCTGCCCTTCATACTTACCTGGGTGGAGTGAAGGTAATGTCTCATTTCACCAATTCCTGACCCTTTCCTTAAAGGCTGGTCCCTCCTGGCAGACCAGCCAGGGAGCAGAGAGAGAAAGGGCTGCAACCAACTGCTTTCTTCAAGTCTTCTTCTCCCATAAAAGGTTTCCTGTCAGTGATACAGGTTCCTTCTTCTCTCTGCTTCTCCTATCTTCCTGCAGTTCTGTGCTGGATGTTCTGTTAACATACTAGTCCTCTTTTCTTTGAAATGATAGGGTCCAGGCCCGGCTTCCACAGGATTTGCTGCAGTGAGGGTCAGAATTGTCACTATCCTGCAGAGGAGAAAGCGGTGGGGGAGAAAGATGGGATGCTCACAGCCGTGCAACCTTGGCTTGTCAAACATCAAAACCACCCTGGCAATGGCATTGGGAGGAAGTGCTATTGAACTGGTATTTTTAAGCCTCACGGGACTTGGATGGAGAGTTTAACCCTCAGCTTGCCCTGGTCCTGCTTCAAGGAAGTGACTGTCATTTAGGACTTCAGGATGCTATCCTGCCCCACCTGCCCCAGCCAGCAGCCGCTTGGCTATTTCACTGGAAGGAGGGAGGAACAATGACTGGTTAGAATTCTTTAGCCTTTGACCAAGACCATGGACAAATCTAAGAACAGGTGAAATCTTGAGGACTGTTCTCAAGAAACATAAGCAGTTACAAAATTCCAGGCAAAACAAAGTGAAAATGGGTTTCTGAAAAAGTGAGATGGTGATATTTTGTATTGAATGTCAGCCCAGGAAATGGTCGCATCAGTTAAAATTTGGTTTCAACTTTTTGAGGCTTCTGGTGAAAAGAGAGGTTTTTTGTTGTTGTTGTTGTTTGTTTGTTTTTAAAAATATATTTTATTGATTTTGTACAGAGAGGAAGGGAGAGGGATAGAGAGTTAGAAACATCGATGAGAGAGAAACATTGATCAGCTGCCTCCTGAACACCTCCTACTGGGGATGTGCCCACAAACAAGGTACATGCCCTTGACCGGAATCGAACCTGGGACCCTTCAGTCTGCAGGCCGATGCTCTATCCCCTGAGCCAAACTGGTTAGGGCAAGAGAGAGTTTTCAAGGAAGACGCATTTCTGGGAGGGAGTGCTCATGAAACTGTCCTCTGGAATCAGCCCAGGAGACATGAGGATGTGAGGCTCCAGGGAAGGTGAAAGGAAAGACACTGGAGAGCTTGCTGGACCCGAGGGTTCAGCTCAGTGATGAGTGAAGAGCACAGGGAGTCAGGAGCTCTAAGCTTAGACCCCCTCCCTCTATTCTACACTCAGACTTTTGACAGATTGCCAGAGCCCTCGAGCTGTGGTTTTGTCTGTAATAGCCAACTCTTAAGTTCATCCTGAGGAATAAGTGAGAAGGCACGCACCGAGTCAGTCACACAGTAGGTGCTTCGTCAATGGGAGCTGAGTCCAGCTCCTTGGACCCCTCCAGGTCTTTAAGGCCCCAATTGTGGGTGGTCTCCTCAAGGGCACGTGGAACAGACCACCACCACCAGCTCCACCATCTGCCTGTTCCTTCCTGAGAGCTAAAAACAGAGATCCATTCACTTGAAGAGAAAAAGTGATCACAAACTCAAACTTACAAAGAAGTGGAGTTAAAGCTTAAAAAATGAGTTGTGGGCTTCTAGAATGTGCTAAGGGGAATGTGACTCGCAAAAGGTGAGAAGTTGCTTTTCCACTCAACCTTTTGTGCATTAAATCTTAAGAATCCAAATGGGTTCTTGCAGTAAAAGGAAAGTGTGGAGCCAGCGGAGGGGTTTAGAGAAGTAGGATGGACAAGAATTCCTGTGAGGTAAGATCAGAAGGGGAGCATTGTACTATGAGAAGGGAGCCTGAGTGTCGGTGGATACAGGCTGTAACAGTGGACACAGGCTGTAAGGGCATATAAGGCTGAGGATGAAGCAGGAAACTATATGGTATGCTAAGGGTTTTTAACTTTCCTCTGTAGAGAAGATTATGTGGAGCTGCCAAAGGTGTTAAGGCATGAGGACATGAGATGTGTGGTGTGGGGAGATGATGTTGATAGCCTGTGGCTGTTGGACTGAGGCATGGAGGGGGTCAGGGAGGCAAAACTACTTCAGTGGCTCAGAAAAAGAGACGGTGAGGGTGTAGATTCAGGCAAAGGCAGGAGGTTGGAGAGAACAGGAAAGAGTTTTAAAAACACTGGCGGTAGAACAGTCAAGACTTGTCATCAGGGGAAGTGAGTATGGAGGGACAGAGAGGAGTGGGAAATAGAGGAGAGAAAAACATTCCCCATTCCACTTGGCCCCCCTAACATCCCTCGTCTGGCTAGTAGCCAAGTCCCCTGGCCCCTCTCCCCCTCCACCCGCCACTGCTCATCTTTGCTCTCAGCTATTGCTCCCCCCTCCTCATTGGTCCCCTGCCTCAGGTCTGGCCCCCTTCCAACCACCTTCACAGAGTTTTCTAAAATGCATATTGGATTATGCTGGCTCATCACCAACACCACTAAATGGTGCTCAAGACCTTCCATTGCATGACCCCACTGACCTCTCTAGCAGTTTCTCCTGTCTCCACTCCAGCCAAATAAACAACTCCCAGGCCCCTACACCTGCACAGCCAGTCCCACCCAGTGCCTTTGCCCACACTTTTCTGTCTATAATCCCAACTTTAATCCTCAGCTTGAAACTTTCATCCTTCTAGAAAATTTTTCCAAATTTTTCCGCCTTTCTGAGGCCTCTTAGGTTCCTTAGCATTTACAGCACTTGGTGACACTTGCATGTGCCCATCTCCTCCACCTGCTCGACTTGGAGCTGTGTCTCCTTTGTCTGTGCATCCCCAGCACAGAGCAATTATGGCTGATGTGGAGAATACCGTGTCAGGTGACATTATTGTCATTCACTCATTCAACAAATAGTTATTGCAGACCTACTGTGTGCTAGCCATTGTTTTCAGTGCCTCGGACACATTAGTGACCAAAACCAGAATACAATTCCTCTCCTTTTGGGGTTCATATTCTAGCAACAAGCAATAATCAAGAAACATCACAAGCAAGTAAAGTATAGAGAGTATTTGAATGTGATGTGTTTTAACTAAGACGGGAGGGAAAGAGATGGGAAGGTTGGAATGGGCTTTTATGACAAGGTGATGTTTTAGCAAAAACTTAAAGGAGGTGAGGGGTTTAGCCAATAGAGGAAGAGTGTTCAGCAGGGAAGGAGTCGATGAGTGTAAGTTGCACACTATTTGGGCAGCATGTCTGATGAGCAAGGAGCAAGGAGGCCTCTGTGGCTGGAGTGAAGGGGGAAGAGAAGCAATAGGTTAGGCCAGGGAGCATTGGGGCCGGGCCCTGCAGGACTCTGTGGGAGACCCTGGCACTCTGACCTGTTTTCTGAGCGCCCTGGGATGACTTTGAGTGAGGCGTCCCATGATGTGACTGACATATGTTTAAGCTCATTCTGACGGCTGGCCTAGCTGTGGCCCATGATAGCGGAGGCGTTGACAAGTATTGGAAGGTGTCACAATAATCCAGGTGAGAGACGAGGGTGGTTCCAGTGAGGGTGGTAGCAGGAGGTGAAAAACAGTGGTTGGATTCTGGATGTGTTTGAAGGTAGAGACATCATGGACCAGATGAAGGTATGACAGACAGGAAACAGGTTGGGGCCAGCCTACTGAGATGATGGGTTTGTCATCAATGGAGGCAGGAAGACCTGTGGGTGGACCAGGTTTGAGGAGAAGATGAAGAGTTTGGGTTAGGACTTCTTAGGAAATGTAGAGGCTTCCTGTTTTTCTTTCCATCCCAAATAAACAGTAGCGATGCTAATGAGCCCCCCAAGGGGAAGTAAAAGTCCCATTTCCCTGGGATTTTCCACGGCTTTGCGGAGGAACGAGCCTCCCCACGTGCTCAGGGAGCCGACCTTTCCCCCAGAGCTGTGTTTACTTTCAGAGAACCCGGGAAGGGCCTACAGACGCTGCCTGGCTCGGGGCACTTGGCAGACGCTGGCGAACCGCACAGTTTGGCAGGATGACTCCGAATGCTCTGAGAACCACAACATCCAAAAAAACGTGAGTCCCCTTGGCTCAGTGAGACACACGCTTGGGACCCAACCACCCTGCCCTGCCCCAGGGCCCTCCATGGCCCCTTGGCTTTAGGGGCCACACAGAGAGCCTTCCCTAAGCTTGTCTGCTCCGGACTCACTTTTGCTGCTATTCCCTCTCCCTGGAGCACCTCTCCTCAGCTCTTTTGTGGCCTCTTCTTCTTTTTAAAGTATGTTTTTATTGATTTCAGAGAGGAAGGGAGAGGAAGAGAGAGATAGAAACGTCAACGATGACAGAGAATCACTGATCGGCTGCCTCCTGCACGCCCCACACTGGGGATTGAGCCTGCCACCCAGGCACATGCCCGGACTGGGAATGGAACGGTGACCTCCCGGTTCATGAGTTGATGCTCAACCACTGAGCCACGCCAGCCGGGCGGCTTCTCCTTCTTATCATCCAGGTTTCAGGTCAATGTCTCCTTCAAAGTGAAGTCTTGTGTGGCCACCCCATCAGGAGTGGCCACCGCTCCCCATCACGCTCTGACCTGCTCCCACGTTTGCCTCTGTTATGGAGCCTTCTCCTTAGAAAGTGGCCTCAGTGGTAGCAGGCGGGGCTTGGGCCTGAGGGGACACAGTGAGCCCCGGATTCCGAGCACTCCCCATCATGCTCTGACCTGCTCCCACGTTTGCCTCTCTGTTATGGAGCCTTCTCCTTAGAAAGTGGACTCAGTGGTAGCAGGCGGGGCATGGGCCTGAGGGGACACAGTGAGCCCCGGATTCCGAGCTGAGGGTGGAGGGCCAGACAGCCCTGTTTCCTGTCCAGACTCTGATTCCTAGCTCTTCATACCAAGACCCTTCACCTGTCTGTGACTTTGCTTCCCATCCACCCCCGGGGGTAGGATCTATTGCAGGTGAGCGCTGTGAGGATGTAAATAGACACACAATTGTTAGTAGGCATACGGTTCTCCAGAGAAAACCTGAGCCCTAGTCAGCACACCTGGGTAGGAGTGACCCCTCTGTCGCCAGGGCCCAGCACCATGACTGGGCAGTGGATCAGCATCGCTGCTCAGCAAATGTTCATTGGGCGCACAGCCAATCCATGCCTCAGACTTCCACCCACACATCTTCTTTCCAGGACTCTAGTCTGCAGCCCCCCAGGCAGGGCTCTTCTTCCCAAACACCTCCTGTTTGTACACATCCCACCCGTCTTCCTTCAAAGTGAAGAGCACAAGGCAGCATGGCCAGAGGGAAAGGTGCTTGGGAATCAGAGGTCTGGGCCACATCTGGGCTTCTTTCAGACAGTCAGATGTGATGTGCCTCCTGGGCACTAGCCACTGGGCTAAACGGCTAGTAAGACAGATACCGCCTTCCAGGAGCTTAGAGTCTCAGGCGGCACAGGGACAAGGTGGAGGTCCCTAGAGATGCCAACACAGCGAGTTAGGATTCGGCACCGTTGAAAAGGGGAGGGACATCACCGAGCAGGCTTCAGGATTGCCCTGTCAGGTCAGAGAGAGAGGCAGGGATGGGGCTAGACTGGAAGCAGAGGCGGGGGAGCAGGCAGGAGCCATCGTAGGAACTCAATCCAGGCAGAGAGAGGACGCAGTGGGGTGCAGAGGAGAGAGAGGATTTGCAGGTTCCTGCGGAGGGAAACAGTATGATCGGAGGCTGGGGGTGTGGTGAGAAGGCAGGGTCAAGGGCAACAGAAAGTTCCGGTCGGCTCGGGCCCTGAGGAGCTTTGAGGAAGGGGACAAGGAAGACTCCTTGTCCTTTCCTCTGTCCTGGGTTCTAGATATTTCACAACCACTTCTGAATTCTCTGCCCTCACTGCAGGCTGCACACCATACCCCGCCCCTGCCCCGGGCTGTGGCTCACTGACTGTAGAGCCTCGTGGGCGTTGCGTGCCCTGGGCTCTCCCAAGTCTGTACCATCTCCTCTCAGGCATGAAGAGCCTTCCATTTGCTCCTCATCCACAGGGAATTCTTTCTAAACCTCTTTTTCACTGGCTCTCCCAAGTCTGTACCACCTTCCTCTCAGGCATGAAGAGCCTTCCATTTGCTCCTCATCCACAGGGAATTCTTTCTAAACCTCTTTTTCACTTTATTACTTGATTTAAGTTAACAAAATTCGATGTTTCTATTACAGTGTTACCATGTGACAGGTCACACCCCTTAATGGTATTAAAATGATACCCATGGCTGAATTGGATTCAGCTTATCTCAAGCATCTGTCTGACTTTCACCAGGAACCAGACGCGTGCTAATTGCGTGGCTTGAATTAGACAAATTGTATGTCTTTCTTATCTCCCCTCCTGAACTAAGCTACTTGAGAACAATGACCAAATCGCAGTTCTATCTGAATGCCACCACCCTGTCCCTGGCCTAGTACTGGGATGCACAAAAGCCTTTGCATACGGTGGGCACATAATAAACACTGAAGAAATGGTGTCGCCGATTCTGAGTCAGCGGGTCTGTGGTGGAGCCTAGGAACCAGGTCTGGTGCTAAATGGGTGATTCTCATGTGCCGCTGAGGCCGGGAACCCAGGCCTCAGGGAGGGATTCACCGGCAGGTCCGAGATGCCTGCTGCTTCCTCTGGACGTAGGTCTGCAGCGGCCCAAGTGAGTGGACAGGGACAACAACACTTTTCAAGACAGGAAGTAAATATTCCTCTCTTTAGAAAAGTGAGGACAAGGGCATTGGCTCCTCCCCTCTGCAAACGGCCATATTTTGAAGAATTCAAATACTTAAAAGAACAAAAAAACAAAACCAACTTCTGGCCATGTTTACCTGTGTTTCTAATAGAGGGTTGAACTCTTGCCCAAAAAAGGCTGGTGTTCATAAATCTTTGTCCTTCAAAGTTTTGGCAAACAAAATATGTTCTCCCAACTGACAACACACTGGGGGTCCTTAAGCACATTAAAAAGTGCTTTTAAAAGGGATTGTGTATGTGTCTGCACATGTGTGTATGTGTGTGTGCACATGCATAAGTATTAACAAGTATGTTTAGGTTCCTTGGTATAGAATTGTGCTTAGAAGTGTTTGAATAAATTGTTATCTTGCCTTACTTCAAGCTGTGTCCTTTGCCCTTATAAAAATTCTTTCTATTCTCAATTAAATACAAAATTTAATTGCTATATGTTATAATTTTAATGATAAATTTTAATTTTAATATAACCTATTATATATATATAAATTGATACACATCTATTTTTCCAATATTTTATTTTAAAATAGTCAAACATATAGAAAAGTCAAAACAATAATAAACACTCCTAGATCTGCTATCTAGATTCAAAATGCATTCACATTTTGCCACATTTACTCTCTCTCTTTCTGAAATATTTAAAAATAATTCGCAGACATTATGAGACTTTGCCACTAACTATTCCTCATGTACTTCTGAATTTTAAGAACATTATTCCATATAACTATACTGCCGTTATTCCAACTAAATAAAATCAACAGATTTCATCATCTCAACTAATGTTTCATCATACACTTCCCCCGTTGTTCTCCCTGCCCTTCCCCCATTCTTATAGCTTTTCTTCCCTGTTGATGTAATTGCTCCCCTACTCTTCCTCACAAGTACCCATTGCCTTTGTCTCCTCATTAGAACATTATTCAGGCTTCTGCCTGGATCAGTGCGACAGGAATTCGTTGTTCTCCCTGCCCTTCCCCTGTTTTTATAGCTTTTCTTCCCTGGACCAGGCTCTTCCTTCTGTTGATGTAATTGCTCCCCTGCTCTTTCTCACAAGTACCCATTGCCTTTGTCTCCTCATTAGAATATTATTCAGGCTTCTGCCTGGATCAGTGCGACAGGAATAGCTATCCTTTGGATCTCACTTTGAAAGGCCTTTCTATTTTTAGGTTAACACAGCGTAGGTAGTGACGGCCAGGATCTCTCCATGGCAAAGGCACATTTCTCCTCTTGGATTTAGTCACTAATTGGCAGGATGCTGCTTTGGTACCGTTGTTTACCTTGTTCCTGACACATCTTCATCAGTGTTCTACCTTCATTGATGACGCGTGCTTGAGGGGATTCAAACTCTATCAGTCCTTCCACATTTACTCGGTGGCCATCTCCTGAAAAGAAGACCTTTCCCTTTTCCTCCTTTTTTTGAATATCACTATGGACTTAGAGATTGTTTTATTCACTTATACCCATTCTTTTTTGTAAATCCTCACCCAAGGATATGTTTTACTGATCTCTGGGTTAGGGGGGAGGAGAGAGAGAGAGAGAAGAGAATGATGTATGAGAGGAACATTGTCTTCCATACATGCCACCACCAGAGATTCAACTCACAACCTAGGTATGTGCTCTGACCAGAAATTGAACCAGCACCCTTTTGGTGCACAGGATGATGCTCTAACTACCCAAACCACACTGGCCAGGGCTATCTAGACTTATTCGTTTTTATGATAAACTAGAGGCCTGATGCACAAAAATTCATGCACTCGGTGGTGGTGGGGGGGGGGTTCCCTCAGCCTGGCCTGACCCCTCAGGGGATGTCCACCTGCCAGCTTAGGCCTGGCAGCCCAGGAGCTTTCAGGAGATGTCCAAATGACAGCTTAGGCCCGCTGTCTGTGGGGAGTGAGCCTAAGCTGGGAGTCGGACATTCTTAGCGCTGCTGAAGAGGTGGGAGAGGCTCCTGCCACCACCACTGCACTTGCATCCGTCAGCCCTGCTTGTGGCTGAGCAGAGCTCCCCGTGTGGAGCGCACTGACCACCAGCGGGCAGCTCCTGCGTTGAGTGTCTGCCCCCTGGTGGTCAGTGTGCATCGTAGCGACCGGTCTTTCTGGGTTGTTCCGCCTTTAGGGTCAATTTACATATTACCCTTTTATTATATAGGATGTTTTCTAGATTTAGTTAGTGAAATCCCATCAAATTGGCTCTCAAGTCCTTTTGTTATAATCCTATTAGTCTTTGAGCACTTCCTTATTTTCTGGCATTAGAAGGTGTTTCAGGCCCATCTTGCACAAATCAGCTGTTTCTTCAGAATCCTGGGCCCTTTAAGTGGGAGAATGGTATTTGAAACCAAGATCTCAGTGTTAGATGTGCTCATTGCCACTACTACAAGATCCTAGAACCTTTAGTGTTCAGACTTCGAAAAAAACATTTTAAAAAAATCAAGGCTTTCTATTGATAATTCTAATTCAAATCTAACATTTAGGATTTTACCTTATTAGTTTGTATTCTATATCTTTTTTTTCTTTCAGTGAAAATTTGCTTTCTAATAGCATTACCATAATTATTTATTTACCTTATCATGCAATATACATAAAATAGTCTCAACCAGCCCGGCTGGTGTGGCTCAATGGTTGAGCATCAACCCATGAATAGAGAGGTCCTGGGTTCTAATCTTGTTCAGGGCACATACCTGGGTTGCAGGCTTGATTCCTGATAGCAGGTGTGCAGGAGGCAGTCGTTCGATGTCTCTCTCATCATTGATGTTTCTATCTCTCTGTCCCTCTCCCTTCTTCTCTCTCTCTAAAAAAAAAAATTAATAAAAACATATTTATAATAGTCTCAACCTTAATATTAAAATTTCCACTAAAAATATAAACCTATTTGGTAAAGTTTCAGATTTCTTTGAAGCGCTTTATATCCTTAGACTATAACCCATTGTTAGAGTACTATGTTCATAATATTTGAAATAATTAAATTCTCTATGTGGTCCTGTTATTAACTGGATATACAGTTTTATTCATTTGTGTCTATTAGTACTAGTGGTGTGCCTTTTTCATTTTTCTGTCTCTATTTTTTAAAATAAATAAAGTATTGGCAATGTTTAAAAGCCAAAACTATAGAAAAAAGTATATTCAGATTAGTTTGTATTCTATATCTTTTTTTTCTTTCAGTGAAAATTTGCTTTCTAATAGCATTACCATAATTATTTATTTACCTTATCATGCAATATACATAAAATAGTCTCAACCAGCCCAGCTGGTGTGGCAATGTTTAAAAGCCAAAACTATAGAAAAAAGTATATTCAGAGAAATCTTACTTCCATCACTGCCTCTAGCCCTGTTTCTACCTATTCCCTATAGGTAACCATTTTTATTACTTTCTAGTTTATCCTTTCTCTCTTTTCTTTTTCTTTAGTTCTTTTTAAAATCAAATTGTAATATATATTTTACATTTCTTTGTGCAAAACTAAGCAAATATATTAATATGTTATTTCCCCATTTTTCTTGCACAAAAGGCAGTATATCAGATACCCTATTCTGCATCTTTCTTTTCTCCCTTACAATGTGTCTTGGAAATTACATCAATTTCCAGAAACGGTTCTCTTTCTTATTTTATTTCACAGCTGCATAGTACTCCACTCTGTATGTTTGCTGTAGTTTATTCAGCCCCTCTCCCATGGCCATTTGGATTATTTCCATTTTTTTTTGTTACTAATGATGCCACCTTGAGTAACCTTGTGTATGTATGTTGGTTCATATCTATGGGGGTCTATCTTTTGGAAGGTTCCTAGAAATGGGATTGCTGGATTAAAGGTAGAAGCACATATACTTTTGTCAGATATTGCCAAATCCCACCCCCGTTACAGGGGTTGTACTGTTTTGCCCTTCTTTCAGCAATATTTGAGAAGGCCAGTTTCCCTGGAGGGTACATACTACACACTGTTTACGAAGGATTTTATAAAGATATCTAGGTGACTTCAGATTCTCCAGTTGGTTCTGAGGGTGAGCTGGAGACTATCTGGGTGTTCTGAGACCGCTAGGGAAGTAGCCAGGTTTGGTAGAGTCCTGAATCTAGCGGACAGTTAAGGAACATTTTCTAACGGGGTGCAGTTAAAACCAACTGCCCCAGCTGGTGCCCATCTCTATCCCGTTGCTCTAGCCAATTCAACACACAGCGTTTTAGCTTGTTACCACTAGTATATGCCTTTTTTTTTCTTTTTGCTGGTTTTCTGGTTCTTGGAGCCCACTTTGTCTGCTGAAAAGCGGGCCAGATGTGCTGGGGAATTCATGCCTCTGCTAACCCCAGAGCAGCCTTCAGAGGGACTGCTGATCTGCCACTTGGATTTTAGCTGAGGGAAACTGATTTTAGACTTCTGACCCCAGCCTGCAAGACAATAAATCATGTTATCATGTTATTTTAAGTCACCAAATTTGTGGTATTTGTTACAGCAGCCACAGGAAATTAATATAAAAGGGCATCTTTAAAAAATTGCAGCTGACATCATATAATTGGTGAAAAAAATAAATGCTTTCCCCTAAGATCTTTAACAAGATAATAAATTCACTCTTTCCACTTCTGTTCAACTGGAGATCGTAGCCAGAGCAATAATGCAAGAAAGAGAAATACATAGAGATAAAGAGTTTGGAAAAGAACAAGTAAAAATGTTATTCACAGAGAACATGATCATCTATAGAAAATCCCAAGGAATCTACACAAAGTCCTACTGATATTAATAAGTGAGCTTAGCAAGGTTGCAGACTACTGATCAATATATAAAAAACAGTTGTATTTTTTAAAATATATTTTATTGATTTTTTACAGAGAGGAAGGGAGAGGGATAGAGAGTTTGAAACATCGATCAGCTGCCTCCTGCACACCCCCTCCTGGGGATGTGCCCGCAACCAAGGTACATGCCCTTGACTGGAACCGAACCTGGAACCCTTCAGTCCCCAGGCCGACGCTCTATCCACTGAGCCAAACTGGTTAGGGCAACAGTTGTATTTTTCTATACTAACAATAAGCAATTAAAATTAAGAAAACAATATCATTTATAGCAGCATGAAAAATATGAAACACATATGGATGAATTTGACAAAAGATAAGCAGGACCTATATACTGAAAGCTACAAAGCTCTGTGGAAAGAAATTTAAACAAAATCTAACTAAAGGGAGAGGCATACTATGTCCATGGACTCTAAATTAATCCATAGTTTCAATGTAATCCAATTCAAAATCCCAGCAGAATTTTTGTAGAAAATAGCAAGCTGATTCTAAAATTTATATGGAAATGCAAAAGACCTAGAATAGCTAAAACAAACTTGAGAAAGGACAAAAGTGGAAGACTAACACTAATTGATTTCAAGGCTTGCTATAAAACTATAGTATTCAAGCCAGTGCAGCATTGGCATAAAGATAAATATACAGAATAATGAAATAGAATATAGAGTCCAGAAACAGACCCACACATATAAAGGAATTTGATTTTTTACAGAAGTGCCAAGGCAATTCAAAGGGGAAAGAATAATCTTAGCAGCATATGGTGCCAGAGCAATTGAATATAAAAAACCAACTTCTATCCTTACCTCACACCATGAATGCAAATGAAGTAGAAATAGATCACAGACCTAAATGTAAGAGCTTAATCTATTAAACTTCTAGGGAAAAAAACACATAACTGAAAATTTTAAGGCCCTTGGTACAGGTTTTAAAAATAGGATAGAAAAATAAAAAGTTGATAAATTGGACTTTATATAAAAAAACTCCTGCTCTTCTACAGACACTGTTAAAAAAGGCAAGCCACAGAATGAGAGAAAATACTTGCAAAACACAATCTGAGAAGAGATTTATACTTAGACTATATAAAGAACACTTACAATGAGCAATTAAGACAAATAATTCAATTTAAAAGATGGAACAGATACTTTACCAAGTAAGATATACAGATGGAAAATAAGCACGGAAATTATTCTCAACATCATCAATCATTCGAGAAGTTCAAATTAAAATCACAATAAGACACGGCTACACCCCCATTAGAATGGCTAAGATGTAAAAGACTGATTATATGAAGTGTTAATAGACTCTAGAGCAGCTGGAACTCTCAAACACTGCTGGTGGGAGTGTAAGTTGATACGACTCAATTAGAAAACAGCTCGGCAGTTTTGTAAGAAGTTAAAACATACACCATCCTACTCCACCATTCTATGTCTAGATATTTATCTGAGAGAAATGAAAATCTATGTCCACATAAAAACTTGTACAAAAATTTTTATAGCAACTTTATTTGTAAAAGCCAAATTCTTAAAACTATCCAGATGTCCATCAATAGGTGAGTGGATCAATAAATGGTGGTGCATTCCCAATGGAATACTATTCAGCAATAAAAAAGGAATGGGTTCTGACAGGGGTGAATCTCAAAATAATTATTCTGAGGGAAATAAGCCTTGCAAAAAAGAGTTCGTATCATAAAATTACATTTTATATAGAATTTTAGAAAATGTAAACTAACCCGTAATGACAGAAAATAGACCAGTGTTTGTCGGGACGTGGGATGGCAGGAACAGTGAGAGGAGAGGTATCACAAAGGGTCACAGAGCCTTCTGGGAGGTGATGGAAATGTTCATTGTCTTGAATGTAGTAATGAAATCACAGATATATTCATGTCCAAATTCATCAAGGTTTAGACTTTAAACATGTGCAGGTTACCGTACATCAAGTTTACTTTAATAAAAGGGATATGCAGAGAAGTGTAAGACATAATTTAGCAGATAGTATTTACTGTGGGATTTAAAAATAAATTTACTTAGATACACCATCAAGATTTTGTTTGTAAATACATTTCGTAGAAGAACCCACAGCATCTTGATGGTGCTATGTATGACAGGCTGAATGAAAAGGTGAGATTCCAATGGAAAATCTCACTTAATAAAACAGAATTTCCAGTAAATTATCCTCTTTTCACAATCAGGCTACCCTGGGACTCAGAGAAAATATTTCAGTGTTTTGTAAGGTCTTTGTCTAAGAGGTCATCTATGAAAAGTTATTTTAGGAAGGACACATCCCATGGGAAACCTGGTTCCGAGAGAGAGAGAGAGAGAGAGAGAGAGAGAAGAACCATTATACTCTAGGGACAACACACCAGGGGCAAAGATCCTGCCTTCATTCCCAAGGTACCCTCTTGTCCTGGCACAATTCTTCTCTGATACTGTGAATCTTGGTGCACCAATGCTGGGCTGTGGGACCAGCCGTGAAGGTGAGCCCCAAGGTGGGCTCTTCACTCATCAAGGCGCCTTGGCCTCTGAGTTCTTTACTTGGGTGTCAACAAGGTTGGGGTGCATGCCTAGAACCTTGGTGGTCTGGGCATGGAGCTTGGGGGTGGAGACCATAGCCATCTAGCTTGGTGATCATGGCTGCTCTTTCTCTGTGCTCAGGTGGAACACCACGCCTTGCTGTCGACCTTGCAGCTGTTGTACACCGTGGGCTATTCCCTCTCCACTGTCGCCCTCCTCCTGGCTCTCACTCTCCTCCTGTTTCTTCGGTGAGTGGAACTCTGCGGGCGTGTGTTCAGGCGTATGTCCTGGAGCTTGCGCACTGGCTACCTCTAGAATGCAGTAGAAGAGTGGGCCGGGTGAGGGCCAGGCTCATCAGAGCTGGAAAGGGGTCTGAGGGAGTTCCTAATCCACCCATCCCTTTTCCAGAGGAAGGGGGATGAATATCAGAGGTGCACTGAGAGCCACGGAGTCACCCCAGTCACCAAGCCCAGTGAGAGCTGGAATCTGGGGTCCTAACTCAGCTTTTGCTTCCTTTGGGTTGGATAACCTCTGTGCCGGGCCCTGCTCCAAAGTCCCAATCACACCCATTGCTATCACAGCCCGTTCTCACCACAGCGCTGCCAGAGGCATTATTTTTACAGCAGAGATTAAGAAAGGTCCCCAAAGCAGATGAATGAGGGGTAGAGATGGGATTTCAGGCTCCAATTAGCTGTGTTTTCTGGTGCCCAGGCGCTGTCCTAAGCATGTTACATGCGCTGAATCATTTAAATCTCATCCTGATCCGAATCAAGCTTAGTTCTGATTCTAGGGGATTAGCGCTGTTATTACCCCATTTTGTAAGTGAGTTACTGAACTATGGGGAGATCGAGGAACTGGCCCAAGATTGCACAGCTGGTGAGCGATGGAGCCAGGACCACAACCAGGCAGTCCAGCGCCTCAGCATTTTCACTCCCTAATACCCTCTGTCAGAAGCCCAAGCCTCCGTGAATTTTATGAAATCACGTTTTTTAAAAATTCCCCGAGTGAGACATTTATAGAGCCACAGGGGAGCCCTCTCAGGCTCTCTCCATTCAGCCCTTTCGGGAACATCACTGAGCACATAACACGGCAGAAGGAGAGCTTGGCACGGAAGCAGGAGACCTGCATGGGGACCGTGGAGACCTGGATGCCAGCTCCAGAGCAGCTCCCCACCTGGGGCTCTCCACGCCCAGGTCTGGCCCTCCCTGACCCTTAACCTCAGGGTGGTCGCTGGCTCCTGGAGCAGGGTAATGACCTTCTGCTCCAGGGAGAGCAGTTCCCAAACAACAGGAGAATCGCACAGCCCGGGCCCACTGCTGCGGGTGACCACCTCCACTCACCTTCCCGAAGTCTCAGAACCGAGCCAGGAGAAAGGCGCTGCCCGGCGCCGCAGGGAGTAACTTCAGCAGAACCCGGGTCAACAGAGTGTCCGTTTTTCTCGGGCACTGAGTAGAGTAAGGCCCCGTCCCTGCCCTGGAGTAGTCCCCAGTCTAGTTAGGGAGAAGGACGCATACATGCTGAAGTGCAAGGACCTGCTTCAAATCTGCCTTCAAAATTAGAAAAGATGAATAGCTCTAAAGCAGTGGTTCTCAACCTTCTGTCCCTTTAAATACAGTTCCTCATGTTGTGACCCAACCATAAAATTATTTTCGTTGCTACCTCATAACTGTAATGTTGCTACTGTTATGAATCGTAATGTAAATATCTGATATGCAGGATGGTCTTAGGCGACCCCTGTGAAAAGGTCGTTCGACTGCCAAAGGGGTCGCGACCCACAGGTTGAGAACCGCTGCTCTAAAGCAAGGCATGCACCGCCCAGGGGCCCAGGCCGGGCTGTGAGAGCCGAGTGACACAGCTTTCATCAGCCAGGACAAGGCGGAGCTGCAGGAGGCTCCAGGTGGGCGAGGCAGGGCAAGGAGAGCTGACCATTTCTGGGCGCTTGTTCTGTGCCTAAGTGGGTGCCTGTGTGAGCACTTCTCACCCAGGAACTGCCTGAACCCTCCCGCAGCCCTGGGAGGCAAGCACTCTTGTTCTTTCAGGCCGCAGAGCCTGGGAGAGTCGTACGTTATAGCCTAGAGTTTCCGGGTTCAAATCTCAGCTCTACCACTTACTGCCCTGGGACTTTGGACAAGCGACTTAACCTTTCTGCCGTGATCTCCCCAGTAGTAAAACCAGGGCAATAATGGTACCTACTCCTTCAGAGGTTGGAAGGAGCAAGGGTACCCACAAGCACTCACTGTAAATGGCTTGGGACGTAGCGGCATATGTGGGCCATGTTATAAAGGTGTTAGCTATCATTATCCTCGCATCGCAGTTGAGGAAAATGAGTCGCAGAGCAGTAAGGTCACATATCCCAGCCAGCCCGCTCTGGAGCCTCCACCGAGCCCCCAACCTGTAGTGGATACACAGTGTTTCAGGCACAACCCGTTGGCCTGCACCGCCTTTCCTGAGGGAAGGAATGCGGTTTCCTCCCGCACAGAAAACTCCACTGCACCCGCAACTACATCCACATGAACCTGTTTGCTTCCTTCGTCCTGAAAGCCCTGGCCGTGCTGGGGAAGGACATCGTCTTCCACAACTCTTACTCCAGGAGGCCCGACACCGAGAGGGAGTGGGTGTCCTACATGTCCGAGGTATGTCCTCCACCGGGTGGGTCAGTGCTGGGTCAGAGGGCAGGGAGCTGGGCTGGAGAGGGAGGAGGGGGATAAAGGGGGCCGGAGGCTTTGTGGTCAGACGGGCATCACCTCTGAGAGTGGGGCAGGATAAAGAGAATCAGAAGCAGAAATTTCACTGTGGGGCTGCGAAATGTCTTCATCTGTACATAGAAGAAGAATTAAACCAGATCCATCTTTTTTATGATTACTATTTTGTTGTTGTTGTTGTTGTTAATCCTCACCCAAGGATATTTTCCATTGATTTTTAGAGAGAGTGGAAGGGAGAAGGAGAGACGGAAACATCAATGTGAGAGAGATGCATTGATAGGTTACCTCCTACACGCGCTCCCATCAGGGCAGGGGAACCTGCAACCAAAGTACATGGCCTTGACCAGAATTGAACCCGGGACTTTTCAGTCCGTGGGCCGACGCTCTATTCACTGAGTCAAACAGGCTAGGGCTACTTTTATTATTTTTATTAAAGCAGCAAAGCTTTTCCACATTGAAATCTGCATCTGTGGACATGGTTTTTCCTTTTTCCTGTTAATGACGAACGCAGTAGCCTGTCAAACTAACTGCATTCCTGGAATGAACCCAACTAGGTTCTGACACATCGTTCTTCCTTTTATATCGCTGGATCCCGATGGCTAATACTGTCTTTTGGGTTAGCATTTCTCACCTACATTCGTGAGTAATTTTCTTTTCTAGTAATGCCTTTGTTAAGCTTTTGGATAAAGTTTATGCTGACCTCTTAAATCGGACTTATTCCCTCTTTCTCTAGTATCTGGAAGAGTTGATTGAAGATGGGTATTATTTCTCCCTTAAATGTGTGATAGATTACACCAGTGAAGCCATGTGGGCCCAGAGTTTTGTTTATTGGGAGGCTTTTAATTATAAACTAATTATGTCTCATGTTTACATTTTCTATTTCTTCTGGTGTCACAAGGTAAAATTTATGTTTTTCTAGGAATTTGTCTACTTCATCTAATATTTTATTTTATTTATTTTTTTAAAATATAGTTTAAATATACAGGGAAGAGGGGAGAGGGATAGAGAGTTAGAAACATCGATCAGCTGCCTCCTGCACACTCCCCACTGGGGATGTGCCCGCAACCAAGGTACATGCCCTTGACCGGAATCGAACCCAGGACCCTTCAGTCCACAGGCCGACTCTCTATCCACTGAGCCAAACCGGTCAGGGCTACTTCATCTAATATTTTAAATTTATTGGCATAATATTGTCCATAGCTTCCTGAGGTCTTTAAAGGTCTATTGCGTCTGTAGTGGTGTTCCTTTCTTCTGTTCCTGATATTGATCACTTGTAGCTTCACTCTCTTCCTCTGCCCCCTTTCTTGTCTTTGCCTCAGTTTTATTAGATTTTCCAAAAACTGAACTTTTGGCATTGTTGATTCTCTTTATGTTATGTTCTCTATTTCATTAACTTCTGCTTCCATCTTTATTATTTTTCTATGTGTTTTCGTTAGGTTTATTTGCTGTTCTTTTTCTGACATAATATTTAAGGTAATTGATTTTCAGCTTTTTGCTTAAATTATTTAATTAATGCATTTAAGGCTACACGTTTCATTCTGGGTGTGGAATTAGCTGCATAGCACACATTTTGATATGCAATATTTTCCTTTCATTCAGTTCAGAAGGAAGTTCTAATCTCTGTTATCATTTCTCCTTTGAGTCATGAGTTATTTAGAAGTTCATGTCCTCATTTTCAATCATATGCAGATTTTTTTGGTTGTTGATGTCTAGCTTAATTGAACTGAGATCAGAGAATAAACCCTTGTTTCCTTTAGGGAAGTTGCTGATGAGATTCCTCTGTTTTTGTTTGTCTAAAAGTGTCTCAAGTGTCAAGGAAGAGGCTAGGCTTTGAAACCCACATGAAGCCCTCCTGCACATTTTGATATTGTGGTCACCTGTCTGAGAGGGAGAGAGGGGAGCCAGGAGGGAGGGGTTCTGCTCAGGGAGGCCCTTCTCCACCCTCCTGTGGCCCCGACCCTGGGGGAGCCCGGGCCCAGCTGTGGGCGCTCTGTCCTCTGCAGATTTCCACCTCCTGCCGCTCCGCCCAGGTTCTGCTGCACTATGTCGTGGGCGCCAACTACTCCTGGCTCCTGGTGGAAGGCCTGTACCTCCGCACGCTGCTGGAGCCCACGGCGCTCTCCGAAAGGCGGCTGTGGCCCACGTACCTGCTGGTGGGTTGGGGTGAGTGATGTGAACCCCCAGCCTCTTTTTCTGGGGACTCTTCAGATCATGGGGGCCCAGTAGAGCCTTTGGTCAGAGTTAGACACCCAACTGGAGTGTGCAAGCAATGCACACGCACACACAAACGTGCCGCAGACCCAACGCACACATGCAAACACTGGTAGAATCGTGACATCTCTCCTACCCTGTCCCCAGTCGAATGAAATGCCATAGACTGCACGGCGTATACGATGGACAATTACTTCTCACAGTTATGGGGGATGGGAAGCTTGGAATCAGGGTGCCAGCATGACTGAGTTCTGTGAGGGCCATCTTTCTGGCTTGCAGACAGCTATCTTCTTGCTGTCTTCACATGGTGGGGGGTGGGGGGAGCGAGAGAGAGCCTCTTCTTTCAAGGGCATTGATTCCCATCATGATGACACCCCTGCCTCCCCCCACCTCTTCCAAATTCAGTTACCTCCAAAGGTCTCATCTCTGAATATTATGTTATTACATTGGGGTTATGGCTTCAACATATTAATTTGGGGGCGGGGGGCAGGAGACATAAACCATAACACTAAGTCTTCAAGATGAGGTCTGGAACCCTTGTTGCCACAGCTTCTGGGGAATGTGAGGCTGCAGAATTCAGAGGAAATGACCTTGGCCTTCAGTTCAGAATATTTTGGATAACGTCTCTGAGTGGACTCCAAGCTGCTTTGTGACATGTGACAAGTCTGTCCTCTCTGCTTCCTGGTTTGCTGACCGTGAAGCAGTGGACGGGCTACATGCCATGCTAGGTCTATAGCCCTCGCAGCCCACCGTGCTATGATGTTTGGGCTTTTGTCAGATTCAACCAGCAGTGCTTGGCCCATCAGGCTGGGGCGGGGACAGGCAGGTTTGGCCAACCAGCAACTAACTACACTTGCCTGTTCTCTCCCCAGGCTTCCCACTGCTGTTTGTTGTGCCCTGGGGTATCGCCCGTGTGCAGCTGGAGAACACAGGGTAGGCAATTCATCTGTTTTCTCACTTCCATGAGCTAGTCATTCCCAAATATGCCCAAACACAAGGCTACACATCATTTTTCCCGAGACCATCTACCCCCTTCCATTTTGGCCATCTACAATATACCTAGTGGGGACTGGGTGGGGGTGATGGTGGAGGGATTGAGCAAAAAGAAAAATAAAGGGAAAAAACTCATGGACATGGACAACAGTGTGGTGGTTGCCAGGGGCTGAGGGGTAGGTAGAGGACAGTATAGAGGGGCTATATGGTGATGGATGGAGACTTGACTTGGGGTGGTGAATATACAGTACAGTGTACAGATGATGTGTTGTGTGCACCTGAAACCTGTATAATTTTGCTAACAGTATCACCCCAATAAATTCAATAAAAAGGAAAAAATTAAAAATAAAATATATCTAGGAATGTAGATAAAAATAATCAAAGATTTTCCTTATAGTTTATTAAGTCATGCCTGCAGATTAACACAAAATTAGCCAGAATAAATTAGAAAATAACACAAAAATTTGCTGCATACCTTATCCGTGACCTAGGTATATAAGCATACAGGTACAAGAATGGTTATTGCATCTTAATTCAAAGTGGGAGGAAAAAAGCAAAGAGGAAAGGGTGGGAGTGGTCAAAAGATTAAAAATTCTGGTTATAAATGAATAAGTCCTGGGATGTAATGTACAGCATGGCGACTGTAGTTAACATAACTTTATTGTATATTTGAATGTTGCTAACACAGCGAGTCTTAAAAGTTTTCATTATAAGAAAAAAAATTATAACCATGTGAGGTGATGGATGTTACATAGACTTATTGTGATGATCATCCTATATAATAAAAGCAAAATATGCTAAGTGTCCGACCGATCTGTCGACTGTTCGGTCGACCGCTGGACCAGTCGCTATGATGCACAAGGGGGCAGATGCTCTGACTGGTAGGTTAGCTTGCTGCTGGGGTTAGGCCCATTGGGGATTGGGCTAGAGGGCCGGACATACCCTGGAGCCCTCGCATGGTCCCTCCCCAGCTGGTCAACCTCCCACAGTCCCTCCCTGACTGGGCAGCCTCCATGGGCCCTGATTGGGACTGAGTGAGATGGATCTGATTGGCCTTGATCACCAGCCAGGCCAAGGGACCCCACCCGTGCATGAATTTGTGCACTAGGCCTCTAATTTCACTATATTTATATAGTAAATCATCACGTTGTACACCTGAAACTAATATAATGTTAATCTGGCAATTATATTTCAATTTAAAAAATAAAACAAAAAGCCCTAACCAAACAAAAAGACCCTGAACATTCATCAATACAGGAATTAATGAATAAATCGTGACCTACCTATATTGTGGAATATTATGAGACTACTGAGAAAACATGTTAATTCTATATCTTCTGACTTCTAGGGGCTGAATCTCAATAGCACATTGTTAAGGCTGTTGCTGAATAATGCTTATGATCCCATGTGATCCCATTTTTTTCTCCAAATAATCCACCATCAAAAAGTCCTTTATGTAATTAAGAATTTATATTTCCATGAATACAAGACAGGTGTAGGAGGATATACACCAAGCTTTAGCATCGAGGAGCACTTTAGTGGTTAGAAAAGTCAACACTACTGTACTTGTAGGAAGGAATGTGAGTCCTCTCTTCTTCTCTTCCACCCCTCAGGAGAAGATGGCTTGAAGGTAAGTCTTGAGTATGAGCATCCTTTTTCCAGAGGTCATGCAGCTTTTGCATTCAACCTTACCTCGATTTAAAGTCTTCTTCTACTGTCTGCTCTTTGCTGTAGATGCTGGGTAAACAACCGAAATAAAGCAATCTGGTGGATCATCCGAGGACCCATACTTCTTTGTATAGCAGTAAGGACCATCCCATCTACCCTTTTTCCCCGCTCTGAGCTCAGCAGCTGTGGAGGACCATGCCCCCTCCCCCACCACCAAATTCTCTGGCTCAGAAAGAGGCCCTGGGCCAGATCCCTTGAGAAGGAGATGCTGAGCTGTGAGTAGGATCTGCTGAATGAAAAGGAACAAGTTAGAAACTTCTCTGTGTTCTGGTTCAGGACCCAAGTTCAGGGTTGTATACAAGCCTCCTTCTCTCTGGGTCTTCAGACATGCTCTTGGTAACTATGGATTAAACGGTTGTGATGGGGATACAGGCGTATCAGGCGCGGGCCAGCCCAGGGATAGCCTTGGGTTTTAACACCACTAGTAGGAGGGAGGGGACACCCGGGAAGCTTCTTTTAAGGGAGGAAAACATAGAATCAAGATTGACCCAAAGCTGTGATGGGCGAGAGAGTCAGGAGATGCTGCTTCTGTGAGACCCTGAGGAGGAAGAGCCTTTATTCCATGTGGCCCAGGATTTGGGGGCTGGGCAAGGAATGCTTGGCCCAGAGTCCTAAAGCTTTCTTAGGTAGAGAGAGAGAGAGAGAGAGAGAGAGAGAATATGTAGATAAATAGATAAATAGACAGACAGATACCAGATGGAAGCCATCCTTTTGAGGACCTAGCCTTAGAAGACACATGGTATCACTTCCACCATATTTTTTTCTTTAGATGCAAATAACAAAACCTAGCTCACACTCCAGAGGGAAGGGGGACCTTAGGCTCAGCCTCTTGATGGAAGAGGCGTCAAAAATTTTGTAAACACATTTTAAAATTTCTACCAAGGCTGATAACGAAGAGCTGACTTTTCCTAGTTCATGCAGTTGTGGGAAGTAGTCCAGATAGCGGAGAACATGTACTTTCCAGTGAATTCTGGGGCAGCAACAGGATCTCAAAATCAGACACCGAGAGTGCTGGAGTTCCTTCCAGAAGGGAGGCTGTGGCCGTTGTTTTTAAGTGCAGGGAGGTTTGTAATCAGATAAATCTAGATTTAGTTACTGACTCAGTCACTTACTAGCTGTGCCACCTTGGAAATTGCACTTGTCTCCTCTGTGCCTCTGTTTGCTCATTGTATCGTGTCATAAAAATAGCGTGGCTTCCTCAGAGGGTTATTGTGAGGATTCAATAAAATAGTGTTTGGACAGTTAGCCAATGCCTAGCACGGTAAGTGCTCAATAAACATTAGTTAATGATGATAATGTACGTGTCCTTCTGCCTTTCTCGGACGACTGTAGTGGTGGGCATTCCTGAGGCAGAAGAATAAACTAAATGACTTTTCAGGACCCTTCCCAGGCTTTCGGTGGAGGTGGCCTTAGGGAGAGTGGGGTTTACTGCAAGCTCTTTCTACCTGACCGCTGACTGCCAAGTTGCCCCCAGTTTACCTGGACAGGGATCTGATGGCCAGGCCCAGGGTGACCTCGATATTCATAGCCACATGGACTCCATCACTTACTCTTGTCTGCTTTTTTCCAAGGTCAACTTCTTCATCTTCCTGAAAATTCTCAAGCTTCTCATTTCTAAGCTCAAAGCCCATCAAATGTGCTTCAAAGATTATAGATACAGGTGAGTAGCCTGAGGTCCGTATCCAGTAGTCTAAGACTGTTTTGATGCCTCTGGCTGTTCTGGCCAATGTCTGGGTGTGTGTGGGAGGGAATGAGTTACATTAGTATGTTTATCTCCTCAGGCAAGGGTGTCAGGGAGAACCCCTCTGAGAAAGGAGTCGTGGGATCATGTAGGGCTTTTGCCAATGGTGAGGACTTTCTGGCCCCAGGAAAATGAAGTAAGTGGTGAGTTGTCAAGGGCACACACACGCCCCCAGTAGGAAACTGTTGAGATGCTCCTAAGAATGGCTGGTTTACAGGGAAAGGGAAGAGCCACGTGAAGGGAAGTTAGTCACCTGTTTTTGGGAGGGATTTGAGGTCACAGAATAAAAGACATATTCATAACTCAGAAGAGAATAGTTGGGTATTTTTGAAACCTTGGGATATAAGACCACAAACATTTGAAGTCCCAGGAAATGCATTCAGCACACGGTCACTCTTCCTTTGTGACTTGCCTTTGCTGTGTCCCATCTTCTGCTTTCCACCGTGACAGTAGTCCCAGTTCACAGCAAGTCGGGTCACAGGTCCTGAGATCTGCATTGCTGGAGATACAAATGAATGAATAAATGAAGGAACAAATAAATGAATAAGTGGCATAACAAGATCTCTCCTTCCTTTTCCAGTTACTCTTTACTGTCCATGAGACTTGTCCACTTCAGCAGGGCTCTTGCGAAAGGACTATGTTTTGTTGTTGTTTTTTTAAGTATATTTTATTGATTTTTTACAGAGAGGAAGGGAGAGGGATAGAGAGTTAGAAATATCAATGAGAGAGAAACATCGATCAGTTGCCTCCTGCACACCCCCTATTGGGGTTGTGCCCGAAACCAAGGTACATGCCCTTGACCAGAATCGAACTTGGGACCTTTCAGTCCATAGGCCGATGCTCTATCCACTGAGCAAAACCAGTTAGGGCAAAAGGACTGTTTTAAACTCAAAAAAGTAGCTCTCAGAGTAGGGATTCTAGTCCACATGGTAGGACAGAGGCGGGGGTGTGGGTGGGGATGGCTATAGCTCTGTTTCCCACTCACCTAAGGTCAAAATGGGGCCTGACCCAGGTGTGCGGGAAGGTAGTTTTTCCATTTACCTGACAAACATTTAACGAATGCCTCCAGTGTGTCTGAAACTGTGCTGGGAACAAAAGGTAAAGGCGACGTGGACCCTGACAGCGGGGAGCTCACACTCACTTGCCAAGGACTGGGACGTTGGTGTGGAACTCGAGTCAGCAGGGCTGATGCTGGCCATGACCTCAGACTCACCGACTGACCTTGGGCAAGTCACTTGGCCTTTCTGGGCCTGTTTTCTGGTGTGTAAAGTGAGAGTCCGCACCAGGTCCACCTCCCCCTCGTTATGAGTTTAAGGGAGGCCATAGACACAGGTGTCCCAGTCTAATCAGATATGGTGAGTGGTATTTGCCCAGGACTCAAACCCCGAATCCTACCCACCTCCAGGAGGTCAGAAGAATAAACACACGTGGTTCAGGACTGGGAAAATATACACTGTAGTTGGCCCAACTCTTTTGCAAACACCCCAGCCCTGGGCCACTTGGGCTGGCCTGGACCACACAGGCCTCCCTGTCCTTGGCGCCTCTGATCGAGCCTCCAAGTGGCTGACAGTTGCTTTGGCTCTTTTCCCAAGGCCCAGCCTCTCTCGCCACTCTCTGAGCGGGGAGGCCCCAGGCCAAGAGCAGAGCTGCTCTAGTCTCCCCTGTGTGGGTCCATTCAGGGGGAGCCGTTCTCTCACGAACACCCTGGAAACCCCACAGAGGACAGCATTCCCGAAGACTTTCCACCAAGGCTGAGCGCCTAAACCCTGTCACTTTGTGCCCCCAAAGCCCACCATGTACCACTTGGTCTCCATGCTCCAGGCCCAGAGCAGTTCTTCTAATAGTTTTCCATCTAATAGCTAAGCATCTCCTGACACTCGGCCGAAAACACAGGCTGGTGAGCCTCCACGGAGTGTTCTGACTCAGGGAGTGAGGGGTGGAGTCCACCGTTGGGCTTTTCACAGTCGACTTCTCCAGGAGATTCTGATACACAGGCAGAGGGGGGACTACCGGATCAGATGCTCTAGAGCAGTAGTTCTCAACCTTCCTAACGCCACGACCCTTTATCTTTATTTTTTTAAAAATATATTTTATTGATTTTTTTACAGAGAGGAAGGGAGAGAGATAGAGAGTTAGAAACATCGATGAGAGAGAAACGTCGATCAGCTGCCTCCTGCACACCCCCTACTG
>NW_005370145.1:2422448-2445630 GCF_000412655.1 Myotis brandtii
GGAGCTCACACTCACTTGCCAAGGACTGGGACGTTGGTGTGGAACTCGAGTCAGCAGGGCTGATGCTGGCCATGACCTCAGACTCACCGACTGACCTTGGGCAAGTCACTTGGCCTTTCTGGGCCTGTTTTCTGGTGTGTAAAGTGAGAGTCCGCACCAGGTCCACCTCCCCCTCGTTATGAGGATAAGGGAGGCCATAGACACAGGTGTCCCAGTCTAATCAGATGTGATGAGTGGTATTTGCCCAGGACTCAAACCCCAAATCCTACCCGCCTCCAGGAGGTCAGAAGAAGAAACACACGTGGTTCAGGACTGGGAAAATATACACTGTAGTTGGCCCAACTCTTTTGCAAACACCCCAGCCCTGGGCCACTTGGGCTGGCCTGGACCACACAGGGCCTCCCTGTCCTTGGCGCCTCTGATCGAGCCTCCAAGTGGCTGACAGTTGCTTTGGCTCTTTTCCCAAGGCCCAGCCTCTCTCGCCACTCTCTGAGCGGGGAGGCCCCAGGCCAAGAGCAGAGCTGCTCTAGTCTCCCCTGTGTGGGTCCATTCAGGGGGAGCCGTTCTCTCACGAACACCCTGGAAACCCCACAGAGGACAGCATTCCCGAAGACTTTCCACCAAGGCTGAGCGCCTAAACCCTGTCACTTTGTGCCCCCAAAGCCCACCATGTACCACTTGGTCTCCATGCTCCAGGCCCAGAGCAGTTCTTCTAATAGTTTTCCATCTAATAGCTAAGCATCTCCTGACACTCGGCCGAAAACACAGGCTGGTGAGCCTCCACGGAGTGTTCTGACTCAGGGAGTGAGGGGTGGAGTCCACCGTTGGGCTTTTCACAGTCGACTTCTCCAGGAGATTCTGACACACAGGCAGAGGGGGGACCACCAGATCAGATGCTCTAATGCAGTAGTTCTCAACCTTCCTAACGCCGCGACCCTTTAATACAGTTCCTCATGTTGTGGTGACCCCCAATTTCATTGTTACAAATTGAACATAATTAAAGCATAGTGATTAATCACAAAAACAATATGTAATTATATATGTGTTTTCCGATGGTCTTAGGAGACCCCTGTGAAAGGGTCATTTGACCCCCAAAGGGGTCGCAACCCACAGGTTGAGAACCGCTGCTTTAGAGAAACCAGGCCTGGAATTGTCTGGTCAGGCCATGGCTAATGTGTTTCTAAGCAGCCTTGATACCCCTTCCCAACGTCTCCTTCGGAGTTATCCAAGATAGTGGTTTCCAAACCTTTCTGATCATGCATCTCTATTAGGACAGAAATTGTGAGCATGACCCTCATCATATATACACATGGTCTGTGGAACTGTTACGCACATTATAACATATACCAAAAAATAGAAAAGGATAAAGGATGGGTAAAAATTAATATACATAGAACTTCTACTACCTTCTTTAGTTCTATTTTTTTTTTCTAACAGCACTGGAGTGTGTCACCCCATTGGGAGCAAGGATTGAGGGAAGTGTGACTAAAGATACCGGGGAGGCCCTCAGGGCTGAGCAGTGATTTAGGCCTGGCTATTTTGGGGAGAGAAAGAGTAGCTGTGCCTGACGCACTCAATGCGTCTGAAAACTTCTTTTTCCTTTCCCCACTCTTGTGTGAGGAAAAAGCTTGAAAAGAGAAACGCGGGTTCATGCCTACCGTGGGGCCTCCCAGGATGAGACACCTCATCTTGGCAAGTTTGCCTCCACCTGGGACTGTACTGGGGACCAATGAGTGTGCCCGAGGGGCTGAGACTTTGCAGGGCTGACTGATGCCCCCTGAACTCACAAGAGACTAATATATAAACCAGACTATACAACTGTTTATTTGTAGAGACTGTGGAAGGTGGGGGTGGGGTGGAGACTCCTTCTAGTGCCCCCAGTCTTTGCAAAGTTGACACCAGAAGATCCAGAAACACAGCGCGGTCACTAGAACGTCATTGGTGATCACGTCATCCAAGTAGAGTAATTGGTGATGAAGGATCCTTGATGGATGGTGGCCTGCGCAACCACCACTGTCCTGTGGTCCCACCTACCTGGTGAGGGGAGGGTCACTCTTCAGTCTTCGCAGGTAGAGTTGGCTAAGTCCTGAGACCCTCCTGCTTTTCTGTAGTATTTCCTGCCATTTGGGTTGGCCATCTGCTTTCTGTTCACTGACTTTCAATGGCAGAGTGCAGTGAAATTGATTAGCCTGTGCCTATTCATTAGCAAAATGTCAGGGCCCTATCTCTCAGGACACACCCAGGCCACCTTAGTTTACGCCCTGGGCTGGTGAGTCCTACAGCAGCGATGAACACGTTTGCCCACTCTTCTCTCTAAGCAGTGCTAACTCTCTCATTTCCAAGTTCTCATTTCCGGTCACCTCATGGGCCGTCAGCACCCCAGCTCACACTGCCTCTTCCACGCTGGAAGGTTCTCCCCTACACCTCCCTCCATGTTTGTTTTCTATGAGAGCCCTCTGCTAGAGTAGGGAGAAGGGGGGTGACAGGCATTTTTATACAAACTCTGGTAGGAACAGTTCTACCTCCAACTCTCCCAGATTTTGAGAACTTTCAGGAAGTCGCTCTCAAGAATTGATCCCCCTCCAGGAGTCTATTTTAGGAAAGTTTAAACTAAACACATTTAGACCTTGCCAAAGAGGCAAGCTGCTAGGACCTGGGGAACCTTCTGTAGGCCCAGCCCTTGTTTCTAGGCTTCTGCTCCTCAAGTGGAGGCAACTGTAACCAGCTCCTCAGACTGGGCTGGGAGGGACAGCTGAGCCCCACCTGCAGGCGAGCAAGGCCCTGGGATGCCCACAGACACCCGCAGACCTCTGCGTGGTCCATGATCTCTGTTCTTGGTGGTTCCAGCATGGAGGTGGCTCACTTCCTCTAGATCAGTGGTTCTCAACCTTCCTAATGCCGCGACCCTTTAATACAGTTCCTCATTTTGTGGTGACCCCCAATTTCATTGTTACAAATTGAACATAATTAAAGCATAGTGATTAATCACAAAAAAAATATGTAATTATATATGTGTTTTCCGATGGTCTTAGGTGACCCTTGTGAAAGGATGGTTCGACCCTCAAAGGGGTCTCGACCCACAGGTTGAGAACTGCTGCTCTAGATAAACCGTCTTAACCATCCATCTGATGGGTGGGGCAGAGCGCTTATGGATTCACAAAGGAGAATCATTTAACATGCTAAACCCCAGAGCCCTTCCTGAAAGGACTTTCTGGTGGGCAAAGATGAAAAATATCACAAATGGAAGTAAAATTGATCAAAATCATTGAGGTTGTAAGCAACTTGAGGGCAAGGAGGGCTTCTTTAGATATAGGGATAGCTAAATTTTAGTGATCATTCATTATGTAGCAAATACCATTTATTTGGAGGGTTTACCATGTGTTAATCCTTATGATGACATTTCCAGTTGTTAGTATTAGTAGTAATATTTTATTTTTATTTCAATATTTTATATTATATTAGTATTTGTAGTCCTCATTTTTACCAATAAAAAGGTTAAATAATTTGCCCAAGGTCACACTGCTAGCAATTGGTAGCATTGGGATTTGAACCCAGGCCTTAGTTACTGTCCCTGTTGGGATTTGAACCCAGGCCCCAGATACTCTACTGCTTTTGACCCTAGCTCCCCTTTCCCCACTGTAAATATTTATTGAATAGCTAAATGACTGCAATAAACTAAGCCATTTGGTGTGGCTGTTTTTAAAGATTTTTAATTGATTTTTAGAGAGGAAAGGAGGGAAGAGAAAGAGACACATGGATGTGAGAGCAATACATTGATCAGCTGCCTCCTGCACTCCCCCTACCAGGGATTGAGCCTGCAACCTGGCCATATGCCTTGACTAGAATCGAACCTGCCACCTCTCAGTCACAGGATGGCACCAACCAACTAAGCCACACTGGCCAGAGCAAACTCAGTAATTTAAATAAAAAACAGATGATTAAAGTTGAAAAATAAACATAAACTCAGTTCATAAGAGTAAACTGCTATAAATATTTATGGATTTTTATCTGAACAGGAACACAAATAGTACTTTGCCTAAGGAGAAGTTAGAATGAGGTGAGGCGACACCCATCCCAAGAAGTGGGGGTTACTAAGGAGGGAAGAGAAAGAGACACATGGATGTGAGAGCAATACATTGATCAACTGCCTCCTGCACTCCCCTACCAGGGATCGAGCCTGCAACCTGGCCATATGCCCTGACTAGAATCGAACCTGCTACCTTTCAGTCACAGGATGGCACCAACCAACTGAGCCACACTGGCCAGGGCAAACTCAGTAATTTAAATAAAAAACAGATGATTAAAGTTGAAAAATAAACGAGGGGCACAAACTCAAACACTTGCGAGGGCCCAGCAGGTAGGTTAGGGGTTGGTAAACATGTTCCCTCTAAAGGGACAGCCACCACCAGGCTGTAGCTGACGATTGCTGGGCAGGCATTTGGGCCCGATCTCCCCATTTTTTCAGAAGAAGCTGGAAATCTGGACATCATTGCTTAAAGTCTCCCTACCAATTAAAGGTGGCTTCAGTAACAAAAACCACTTCCTACAGCTCATGTTGCCACTGTGCAACCTCCGAGCTAGAGGGCTTTAAAGCACTCTTGGAAATTCAAAACAACAATAAACTCTTGAAATGGTCTCTCCGTGGGAGACCTTCCTGTTGCTTAGCTAAGTGCGTGCTGTGTGGGCGGCCTGAGGGTAGCAGAGCATGTGAGCGTGGCACAGGCCAACCACATAACCAGGCCTGTGTCTCAGGCTCCCACTCCTTGGCTGCTCTTTTTTTTAAAAATATTTTTATTTTTTTTACAGAGAGGAAGGGAGAGGGATAGAGAGTTAGAAACATCGATGAGAGAGAAACATCGATCAGCTGCCTGCTGCACACCCCCCACCGGGGATGTGCCCGCAACCAAGGTACATGCCCTAGACCGGAATCGAACCTGGGACCCGTCAGTCCCCAGGCCAACGCTCTATCCACTGAGCCAAACAGGTCAGGGCATCCTTGGCCACTCTTGATGGTCAAGCCCGAGGGACACGCAGTCCAGGCGCCTGGGTGGGGTCCCTCTTTCTGGGTGACTCCTGCTCAGCTGGTACAGGCTTTAGGTGCTTTTAGGGCACAAAGGAGAGCGGTGTTGTTTCCTTGATGACATTGCATTTGAACGGCCCTCAGAGACACAGGGTTCATGGTGAGCACTGTTCTCTTTTGGGCAGAGATACACCTTCTGGCAGACACTGCCCATTAGCTGCTGCCGACCCTCCCTACCTCTTTAATTCCATGGGGTTTGGGGAAATCTCCTAGTCTAGACCTTTAAGAAAGGGAGTTGGGCTAAAAAAAAATCATTAAAATTGAGCTCTTTGCCCCCGTAGGTATAAAACAGTAGCTTTGTTTGTGCCCTGAATATGAATCACGGATTCATGGTAAGCACTGTTCTCTCTTGGGCAGAGATACACCTTCTGGAAGACACTGCCCATTAGCTGCTGCCGACCCTCCATGGTCCTACCTCTTTAATTCGATGGGGTTTGGGGAAATCTCCTAGTCTAGACCTTTAAGAAAGGGAGTTGGGCTAAAAAAAATCATTACAGTTGAGCTCTTTGCCCCCCGTAGGTATAAAACAGTAGCTTTGTTTGTGCCCTGAATATGAATCACAGTGCTAATGTAGTCAGCTTTACATCAAGAAGCAGCTCAGTGGTAAAGAGCAGTTGTTTCCAAAGGTGGCTCCTTAAAAATTCACATTCCCGGGACCCAGACTCCAGAGGTCTTGCTTCAGAGCCCCGTCCCTGGGACCAGGAGGATGTGTATGTATAGACATAGCTCTGTAGGGAATTCTAATAGTCAAATAGCCGTGTTTGGAAGCACCGGTATGTGAGATGGGAGGTTGGGCCCCAGCTGTGCGCTTTGCACGTGGGTGGTACAAAGGAATGTTTGTCTTTTTTGTGTATGGTTTATACAACAGGGAGCTCCCACACGGCACTTTTTACGAGGAGGATCAGTTTCTCAGGAGGATGTGTATGTACAAACATAGCTCTGTGGGGAATTCTAATAGTCAAATAGCCGTGTTTGGGAAGCACCGGTATGTGAGATGGGAGGGTGGGCCCCAGCTGTGAGCTTTGCACGTGGGTGGTACAAAGGAATGTTTGTCTTTTTTGTGTATGGTTTATACAACAGGGAGCTCCCACACGGCACTTTTTACGAGGAGGATCAGTTTCTCATTTCCTCGGCGTCACCGGGGTTCTGGGGCAGCGTGGGGCTGGGGTGGAGCTGGGTGGAGTGTGCAGGGCCTGACTGTGAAGTCAGAAGCCCTGCTTCCAGGCAGGTATTTGGCGCTTAGTGGCTCTGTGACCCAAGAAAGCACTGACATCACAAGTCCTGAATAGAGAAAGAGACAGAGGCACCAGCTAGCCAGGTAATAGGACATTTGTCAAAGCTAGTAGAGGTGTAGGGCCCAGGGTGATAGCTGTGTGCATGGCAATCTACCATCAGGCAAAATGTAGATATATCTGTAGGTGTGTCATAATCCATATAGGGGAATTCATTCATTCATTCAATTCATGTTTTCTGAGCATCTGCCATGAGCCAAGTGTTCAGATGCACCAATGAACAAGACCACACTGGCCCTTAAGGCAGTCAATGTGTAGCCAAGAAAACAAACTGGAAAATCAACTGTTTATTAACATGATAACAGCTACAATAAAGGCATGCACAGAAGAGCAGGAAATGTTGCCTATTCCCAATGGGGCCCTCATGACAGTAATTTGGTTGTCGTTGTAGGTTGGCAAAATCAACGCTGGTTCTCATCCCTTTATTGGGTGTTCACGAGATTCTCTTCTCTTTTGTCACTGATGATCAAGTTCAAGGATTTTCAAGACTTGTACGACTCTTCATCCAGTTGACTCTGAGCTCCTTCCATGTAAGTAGGTGTCTGAACCAGGATGCCTTGGCTTTGTAGAAAACAAAATGCCCTTGATCCAAACAGACTCAAAATTGAGAAAGCCCACGGATGGAAATAAAAGTTCTGGAATCAGCAGGCTTTATCAGTGAGGGCCTTTGGCCATAGAAGGGTATGTAGATGGAGGTGTTGCCTTGATCCTGCCAGCATGATGTGGTGACTAAGAAGGGATAAGTGGCCTGTTTCCTGGGATGTAATAGTTGGTGTGACTCATGATCATATTAACTGTGAGTGTCAACGTGAAACCTTTTATTAAGTGGCTATTTTTGCTGGGTCCTCTGCAGAACATTGTGCAAAATGATTGTTGTGTATACTTCAGGTGATGTCCTCAGAACACAAAAAACGTAGGTAGGGACCAATGAGTTGAGACCAGGAGGCTCTTGAACCTTGACAGATGTGGGGGGGCTGAAACAAAAAACCGGAGGCCAGCTGTGGTTAATTTACCTGGGTATTTTAATTACTCATTGCTTGAATTGTTATCCATTGAAACCGGAGGCCAGCTGTGGTTAATTTACCTGGGAAGCATCAGTATGTGAGATGGGAGGTTGGTATTTTAATTACTCATTGCTTGAATTGTTATCCATTACTCAGCAGTTTGAAATGACAGTAACTATCATTCTCATGATTCTGGGGGTCTGAAATCCATGTAGGACATAACAAGGATGGTTCATCTCTGACCCACGTGATGCCTGCAAGGGTTGGAACTTCCAAGATGGCTTTTCCACTCAGATGTCTGGTGCCTAAGCTGGAAAGGCTCGAATGGCTAGGGCTGGCCAGAGCGGCTTTATTTGGGTGAAGGTTCTGGGGCTTCATTTCTCACTGCCAACCACATCCCTCAGTCCCATACAGCCCTAAAGCCTTGCACTTGCTGCATGTCCCCTCACCATGGTTTCTCTGGCAGGGGAGCTGAACTTCTACATGGCAGTTCAGGGCTCCCCAGCGCACAAAAGCAGGAGCTTTCAGGCCTCCTAAATGCCCGGCCCTGGAAGTCACATAGTGATACTAGTAATGCATTCTACTATTTAAAGCAAGTCATAGACCCAACCTGGGCTGAAGGGGAGGAGACTGAACGTGCCATGAAAACTGGGAGGCATGGCTCATCAGCAAAGGCCACTAATGCAAAAGACTACCACAAATAGTGTGGACACACAAAAGGTCCTGTACAGCAGTAATGTTGGAATTAATGATCTCAGAATGCCAGCATAGGAGCAGGATTTTCAGAATGGATAAGAGAGGAGCTCAGCAAGTCCTATCTGCAAGAAACAAATATAAAATTGGACAAAATTGTCAACATCCATTTCAGGACCCTGGAAATCAACCAAAGGCACACAAAAGATTGAGAAGAGTTTATTCAAGAAGAATTACTGAACTCGCTCGAGTAAGAGCAATGGGAATCTATGTTGTTTTTTTCCTGCAAATATAAAATTGGACAAAATTGTCAACAACATCTATTTCAGGACCCTGGAAATCAACCAAAGGCACACAAAAGACTGAGAAGAGTTTATTCAAGAAGAATTACTGAACTTACTTGAGTAAGAGCAATGGGAATCTATGTGTTTTTTTTCCAGAGACTGTTCTTGTCCTCCAACCCTTGCTCCATCAATTAGCAAATTCTAGTGAAAACTATAAGCTTCATTGAAGAAAGGGCCTGACTTAATGTAGATCAGAGAGCATAAAAAGCCCATACTCCTGGGCCTTGTCAGATACAGTAATGGTCTTAGTGGCAAAAGAACAAGGAAAAACAATGTCACAGCCTGAGGCTGTGATCCTAGCTAGGGCAGAGAGGCTCAGTATCAGATTAAGGTGGCATAAGAAAGCATCAATGAACTTGAAGAAAGTTCAGTTACAATTACCCAGTCTGAGAAACAAACAAACAAAAAGAATGAAGAAAAATAATAGAGCTTCAGATATCTGCGGAATGCCATCAAGAAAACCAACATACACATAGAGGAGTCCCAGAAGGAGAAGGGAGATAAGAAAAAGTAGAAAATCATTTGGAGAAAAAAATGGTTGAAAACTTCCCAAGTTTGATGAAAAACTTTAATCTAGGCATCCAGAAAACTCCACGAGCTCCAAATAGGATAAGCAAAGAGATTCACATCTAGAAACATTATAGTTAAACTTTTGGAAGCCAAATACAAAGAGAAAAATTTGATGAAAAACATTAATCTAAGCATCCAGGAAACTCAATGAGCTCCAAAGAGGATAAAGCAAAGAGATTCATATCTAGAAACACTATAGTTAAACTTTTGGAAGCCAAATACAAAGAGAAAATCCTGAAAGTAACAAGAGAGCCCTGGCCAGTGTTTCTAAGTGGTTGGAGCATCTGCCTGCACACCAAAGGGTTCCAGGCTTGATTGTCAGTAAAGGGCAGGTACCTGGGTTTCAGATTTGCTCCCCACCCTGGGTGGGGAGTGAGTGGGAGGCAACCGGTTGATATGTCTCTCTCACATCCATGTTTCTCTCTCTCTCTCTCTCTCTCTCTCTCTCTCTCTCTCTCTCTCTCTCCTCCCTTCCACTCTCTATGAAAAAGCAATGGAAAAAACATCCTCATGTGAGAATTAACAAAACAAAAACTAAAGTAACAAGAGAAAAATGACTCATTGCATATGGGGAGGGCTTGATTGCCAGTCAAGGGCAGGTACCTGGGTTTTGGATTTGCTCCCCACCCTGGGTGAGGAGCAAGTGGGAGGCAACCGGTTGATGTGTCTCTCTCACATCCATGTTTCTCTCTCTGCCTCTCCCCCTCCCTTCCACTCTCTTTAAAAATCAATTTCCCTTCCACTCTCTATGAAAAAGCAATGGAAAAAATATCCTTGGGTGAGGATTAACAAAACAAAAATGAAAGTAACAAGAGAAAAATGACTCATTGCATATGGGGACCAACAATACAATTACAGCTGACTAAGATCAGAAACAATGGAGGCCAGAAAGCAGTGAGATGACATAATCAAAGTACTGCATGAAAAATAATTTAATCAAGGATTCTATATTTAGCAAGATTATTTCAAACTTAAGGTAAAATAAAGACATAAAGACTCAGATAACTTATTGCTAGCAAACCCTCCTTAAGAGAAGTACCATGGGACATCTGTCAGGCTGGAAGAAAATGACATTAGTCAATAATGCAAATCCACAAGAAGAAATAGGTAAACACATAGGTAAATGTGAAAGATATAAATATATATTTTCTTCTTTATTGAGCTGATTTTAAAGGCATAAGATTGCAAAAAATAATTATAAATTCTATTATTGTTTTAAACTGTATTGTATAAAGATCTAATATGTTATGACAATAGTAGCACAAAAAAACAAGGAGGAAATGGAGCTGTATTGAAGGAAAGTTTCTATATTTTGCCAGAATTGTGAGTATTAACATGAAATAGATTATGATAAGTTAAGATGCATATTGTAATCTTTGGTACAAACACTAGGAAAATAACACAAAGAATATAGTAAGAATGCCAGCACAGGCATTAAAATGGTACACTTGAAAATATCTGTTTACTCCCAAACGCTTTCAATCTCATTGGATCCCCACATTATCTTGTGAGGGAGAAATTATTATACCATTTTCAAAATGAAGGAGCTCAGACTCAGAGGAGAACTTGCAAATACTAGTAAGTGACAAATATGAGATTTGTATGCAGGGAGGTTAAGACCTTGCTTGTAACTATTATGCCATCATGCCCCTCAGGTGCCCATGAGGGTCAGAACCAGGAGACGCCCAATTCCCTATATCAGAGTCTTAAAGATGTGCCAGCAGACAGGGTCAGGTGCTGCGATTCTGTGGACAGAGTGGAGACGTGTGCCTGCCCCCTGCATGCTCATGAAAGGCCCAGGGGACAGAGCCTGAGGCGGGGTCAGAGCAGTTGGACAGTGGCTCTTTTTAGAGCTGAATTTTGTGTAGCTTTGAACTGAAAAATAATCAATAACTATTTTTCATCATGAAACCATGTTTCATTTATGTCAATCCTTTGGGAAATTTCAATAGCTAAGGTTTAGTAATTTGGGTTTCCTATGTTGTTTGGGCTTAATCTTCTTTAAAGGGTAATTCTAAATGAGAAAAAAAACAACAACAATAAAAAGCTGCAGCTGTTATCTCATTAGTATTTGGTGGCCATTTTCCCCCCTAAAGGACAGATTTCTGAGAAGGAATTCTAGCCTATCGTACCCTCCTGGCAAGGGAGCGTGTTTGGATCATCTATTGCTATGCAACGAACTCCTACAAAACTTCCTGGCTTAAAGCAGTAATCATGTTATTATCTTTAATGATTCCATGAGCTGGGCCATCTGGACTCAGCAGGATGGTCCTTTTGATACGTGTAATATTTGGCTGGGGATGCAAACATCTGAAGGCTCAATTGGGCTGGAACACCCAAGATGGCTCATTCACATGACTGGACATTGACCTGGGCTGTTGGCTGAGCTCAGCTGAAGTTATCCATTAGAGCATCGCAGTTCTCCTTCATGTGGCCTCTCCATGCAACGTGGGCATCACCCACCATGGCAGCTGGACCCTTGCAGCATCCCAAGAACAAATGTTTTGAGGGAGAGAAATAAGAAACTTCCAACCTTCTTGAGGCACGGGCTTGGAAGCCCCACAATATCACTTTTACCACATGGTATTGGTAGAAAAAGTCACAAGTTAATCCCAGATTCAAGGGAAAAATAAGGTCCACCCACCTCTTGATGTGAGGATGAGCATATGCCTACTGAGAGGGGAGGAATCATTGGGGCCACCTCTGGAGACCAGCTACCACACTGGATCCTTTGGTTCCACAGCCACGTAGAGCTCTGCTCACCACCATGCAACACTGAGGAATGTGAGCAATCAGAGTGGCTTGGTGGCCTGAGCCAGAAAACACACTTGGAGGCCTGTGCGTAGTCAGAGGCGTCCCACCTTCTGAATACCCTACACTGTTCCCCTCCACCCCACCAGGCAGAGGTGAGAATATGGGTGGGCAGGTGCGTGGGTGCATACATACATCCTGGTACATATTGTGGTGAATCCGCAGGAATCAACATGGGATCTAACAGCCTCCTTTTTTTGCTGCTTTGGAGGGTCTTTCACTCTTCCAAGGCCTTGTTGCCTAGCGCCTTTCACCAGCTTCCTCCCATCGAGGACTCTTTGGAGAGAGTGCCACGCGGTGGTGAGGTATGTTCTGTGGGACCTCTCCATTTGCATTTGCTTTACCTTGAATGCAAGTTAACCAGACTCCAGGATGTTCCTGAAACAGTGAATCAAGGACCCGAGGGAATGAAAGGCGTGTTTGTGATGTGGAATCCTATTTTAGCTAACTCGTTTATGAGAATTCTGGCACTCTCCAAGCCACCCTTCTACTATCAAGTGCCCAGAGGCAAATACTACTGGCCCTGCCAACTATACAGGGCACCTGTGAACCTCCAATGAGATTGCATGTGTGAAGTGATTGCTTGGTATTACCATGCTCCTGTTTAGGAGCTATAGCCTTGGAATATCTAGCCACATAAGAGGGCAGAAATGCCACACTGGTGGGGAGAAGCCAAGTACAGGGGGGCCTTGACTTATGAGTGTCCCGACTAACAAGTTTTTTGAGATACCAGCTGTTTCTCGGCCGATTTTTTGCATTGAGTTGACAGAGTAATTTGAGTTAACGAGCTCCTTAATGAGCTCCTTAACGAGCTCGGTCTCTGAACGAATTAAACTCGTAAGTCAAGGCCCCACTGTATTTGATTGATGCGGCAGCCAGATTTCTGGCTTCCACGGGGAAAGGCATAAAAATCTTCCCCCAGGGCAACATTTTATAATTCCTTCTCAATTTCATTATTTAAAAAAAACAAACCAGTACTGAATCTCCTTTACCAGCAACAGGGCTGAGAGAAATATTCTTAAGAGAAGTGGGAGAGTCAGCCTGCACCATGACCTTCGTGTTGGAATGTGTTTTTTCCTTGTGAGTTCTGGGTTTTCGTGAAATTCTTCCTGTAAACCCTCAAGTAATTGGGTCTTGTATGCCTATCCAGCTTCATATATCAGACACACAGCCCAGGTCCCACAGACCCTCAGGTCGCAGGGAAAGCTATGGGAGGTAGGTTATCACATGTGACTTGAACAAATCAGGAATTGCAGGAGTCTGGAAAAAAAACAGTAGAAACAAACATTAACTCAAGCGTCTTTGATTGCAGACCTCTGGCAATTAAGCAGTGAATCCAGAAAAAAATTTTCCCTTTATTGAAACTTCCCCTACACAAATTCTTTATCATTGAAAATGCCTATTGCTTTCATTGTGATCCTGGTGTCCACAATTCTAAATAACTAGGAAGATGTCACAAAGAAATGGTCCTATCATAGTTTACAAGTGGTACAACAACATACAGGGCAAGACTCTTAGTTGTAAGTTATAGAAACCCGACCCATTCATTCATTCACTCATTCAGTCATTCACTTATTTACTCAACACATATTGGTGAGCTCCTATTATGTCCCAGGCATTTGTTTCAAGTGCTGGGGATCTGGCAGTGAAAAGGCTAGATAAGGATGCTAGTCTTATTTGGAGGGGCGGGGAATAAGGACAGATAATAATAATAATAATCACATTGACAAATAAATAGTATAATTCTGGTGTGAAAAATATAGAATGGCCACCAAAAATTGGGTGGTTAGGAAAGACCTTTCTTTTAGATGATATTTGGGCTAAGACCTGAAGTTTGAAAAGTAAGTTAGGCAGAGATTTGAAAGAAGAATGACTCTGAAAACAAAAAGTGTGAAGGGACCTGAGGAAGAACTCGGAGGTGGTAGCCGGTGTCCAAGATGGCGCCCAAGGATGTTTATCTCCTGGTATTGGAGGCTTTGTGTAGTCCTCTCGCACACTGAATGAGGTTCACATGTGTGACCACTGAAGTCGTGTAGGCATGAAGGTATGTGGCCTCTGCCTTGCTCCCTTGAATTGCACCTTTGGGGGAAGCCTGCTGCCCTGTCATGACGACAACCAACCCGCTCTCTGGAGAGACGCTGAGGCCTCCTACCAACAACTTGCCAGGCGTGTGAGCCATCGTGGGAGCAAGTCAAGCCTTCAGATGACTGAAGTTCCAACCAGCCTCTGGATGACAACCTGAAAAATGACCCTGAACCAGACTGCCCAGCTAAGCCACTGCCAGAGTCTTGGCCCATAGAAAGTATGTGAGATGATACATCTTTATTGTTTTGATCCACTAAGTCAGGGGTGGGGAACCCTTTTTCTGCCAAAGGCCATTTGGATATTGATAACATCATTGGAGGGCCAGACAAAATTATCAGCTTAAAAATTATGTTGCTATGAAAAAAAGCTCCTAGAATTATTGAATTTCAAGTCCAGCCTACGATTGCCTTGGCAGGGCCAGACCAAATGATACAGCCCTCGGCCTGGACATTCCCCACCCCTGCACGAAGTTATCCAGCAACAGGTGATGAATACATGAGCTTGAGATGCTGGGGGAAGCCAGGAGGCCTGCGAGGCTGGAATATAGTGGCTGAGGGGAAGCGTGATACAAGAAGCCAATAACACAGACACAGCCCAGAACAATTGCCTTGGCAGGGCCAGACCAAATGATACAGGCCTCGGCCTGGACATTCCCCACCCCTGCACGAAGTTATACAGCAACAGGTGATGAATACATGAGCTTGAGATGCTGGGGGAAGCCAGGAGGCCTGCGAGGCTGGAATATAGTGGCTGAGGGGAAGCGTGATACAAGAAGCCAATAACACAGACACAGCCCAGATCACCTTAATGCAGCGGTTCTCAACCTGTGGGTCGTGACCCCTTTGGCGGTCGAACGACCCTTTCACAGGAGTCGCCTAAGACCATCTTGCATATCAGATATTTACATTACAATTCATAACAGTAGCAACATTACAGTTATGAAGTAGCAACGAAAATAATTTTATGGTTGGGTCACAACATTGAGGAACTGTATTTTAAGGGCCAGAAGGTTGAGAAACACTGCAATGCCTTCTGTGGTTATATTTTATTTTAATCTAAGTGTGATGAGAAACCACTGGTGTGACATTATCTATCTCTTCAAAAAAAATATTTTGACAAGAGAAAGGGCTATTTACTATCTCACATAAATAAAAATGTCAGAATCAGGCATAGCTGATCCAGATACTCAGACAATATCAGAATTCTGTCTTCCACCATCTCCAGCCTCTACTTTTTTTCTCTGTTGGCATCATTCTTAGATGGGTTTTCACCATGTAGCTGGCAAGATGCCCAGAAATATAAAGCTGTGACTATAAAGCTGGAAAATCTAGGAAGAGAGTACAACCCTCTCTTCTTTCCCAGTGAAAAGAACTCAGGTTGGCTTCGCTTGGATCACATGACCATTTGGACTAATTAGATTGTGGTGATGGTCATCCTAGAACATGGGGGTCCCATGATTGACCCTGACAGAAGCCTAGGAAGTAGGGGAGGGTCAGTTTCCAAAAGGAAAGAATTCAAGTGAAGGGAAAAAATTAGCTAATGCCTACTGTGGACAAATAGAAATGGGCAGTGGCCTGGCACAGTATTTGCATAGTTGAATGAATGATATAGGGTCTTTGGGACTTAATCATCATTGACCTACGAGCACCTAAGCAAACACTTAGGCTGATACGCGTGGTGGGTGTCAAAGTAAGAAGAGACCTGATAGAAATCCAAGTTCACCGGTATGACTAGCTCTGGTTAGTGTGAGCAGTGTAGTCGCCTGCCTCCCCTGGGGACTACTAGGACCAGGGCAGGCCTTTGGACTTTCCCAGTAACTCAGACACATCTTCTACTGAATAAAAGTTCACGCCGCCTCTTCTTTTCACTCCAGGGACTACTTGTGGCCTTGCAGTACTGCTTTGTCAATGGAGAGGTATGTTTTCCATGCTACCATCCTAGCTTCCTGTGAGGCTGGGCTGGCATCCTACTGCCACCCAGGGTTTCCTGTTTATGTGATGGTGCCATGGGGAGTGTACAGTGACCATCAGGCAATGGGACACATTTGTACCGTGAGTTCGAGGGGTGAGAGCAGGGGCAGCTGAGAGAAATGGGAAAAGGGGATGGAATGAGTGTAAGGAAGCTCAGAGCCCAACCTTGGCCCTGCTGGAAGTGTTAGTGTGATAGAGGAAACAAACTTGAACTTGGCAGTCCAAAAATCTGGGCTCAAGCCACCACTCACCCACTTAGGAGCTTTGAGTTAGTTAGGTTACTGTGGCTCTTTGAGCCTCAGTTTCCTCATCTGTAAAGTGGGAATAATAACTGTCCCTACCCTCTAATGTTGTCCTGGGCATGCCAAGCTCACGGGAAAGGCCCAATACCTGATAACAGTGATGGTTTTTATTATTAACACTAGAGGCCCGATGCACGAAATTTGTGCAAGAGTAGGCCTTTGCAGCCCCGGCTGCCTCGGCCCTCCCAGCCCCGGCTTCGTCCGGAAGGTCTTCCATGTCCTGACGGTCTTTCTGTTGTTCGGCCACTCGATCGATTTGCATATTATGCTTTTATCATTATAGATCATTGCATATCCCCAACCAGCTCTCTGCTCCTCTGGAAAGTCCTGAAAGGGGGAGGGGCAGAGGCCAGACCAGTTTCTCCTGAACAGTTCTCCAGTAGAATTGGTGTATTTCCAGTCCCCTTTCATCTTTCCAGGTTTAAATGTTCATTTCTGTCTCCTCGCCCTGGAACATAAGCTTCTTGATAGCAAACCCTCCTCCATCTTGCTCATGGCTGCCTCTTCTGTATCTTCTCCCATCAGGTGGGCCTCAAATGCCACCTTGACACAGTCCTTTCCTTTCCATTTCTGTTCAACCTTGGTCCTGCTTAATGGACTCACAGTGTCACTGCCATGTGTAGGCTCACGGGTATTTGTTCACTCCTCTCTGTTCATCTCCCCCAATCTGATACGTTTCCCAAGGGTGGCACGGAGTTAGCCTCTCATTAATATTTGGTGAGTGGACCCAAGACCAAATGACTCTGAGACAGTAACGCTGCCCTCTTCTCGCCCGGCAGGTGAAGGCCGAGCTGCGGAGGCACTGGGGCCGCTTCCTGCTGGCCCACCACTCGGGCTGCAGAGCCTGGGGCCTGGAGAAGAACTTCCGGTTCCTGGGGAAGTATCCCAAGAAGCTCTCCAAGGGAGACAGTGCCAGGGCGCTGCAGAAGTCACAGTCCTCGCCTGGCAGCGGGCAGCTCCTGCCGCTGACCATGCAGGGCCTCGGGGAGCCGGGCACCAGGTCCCACGGGGGCCACACAGCCTGGCGCTGGGGCCGCAGCCTGTCCGAGAGCAGCGAGGGGGACTTCACCCAGGCCCACACCATGGAGGAGATTCTGGAGGAGAGTGAGATGTAGGCGGGCTCCTGCGACAGGTGGTGTGGGGTGCCGTCATCACTCTTCCCCGGCACCAGGTCCACTTTGACATGCTCTGATGAGGTTGTGCAAACAGTCACTGCTTCTGCCTGCCATTGTCATCTACAACCTCCACTGGCGAATTTTCCAGAATGACCACCAGCCTCTGGTGTGGCCCTAAATTCAAGTGAATGGAGCCCCAAGATACAGAGAGATGTCTGCTATGAAAGAGGGGGCAGACAGTATCTCTTCCTTTTTCCCTCTGAGGCTGGGTTTGGGGTGTATAAGGACTACCTGGGAAGTGTTTTACATGCAGAGTTGGGCTCCTGGATGATTCTAAGAAAGTACGTCTGGAGCGATGGCCAGAGTTGGGAGTCGTGTAACAATCATCCCAGATAACTCTGATGCAAGCCCAGTGTGCAGAAACGAGCAGCCCCTGAGTGGTCAATGGTGGGAGAAAGCCAGTGGTGTCTTGGATTCAACAGCTCGGCTGTTACCCGCTCGCCCCCCTCAGACAGTGTGCAACCCCACGCCGCCCAGAACCCCATTCATTTCCTTGTCCAGTCTTCTCCCCAACCCCCGCCCCCCGCCCCCATCTCAGTTCTTCATCTGTGGTCCACAGAAGTTCTGTTTGATTCTTATCAATGTCCTCCTTCCTATCAGGGTTGGCCCCAATCCCTCTGAAAGTCCCCATTGGTCCTTTCCTCTCTTTTTGGCTCCGCCCATCTTTGCCCTTCTGAGCGTGGCTTCTTCAAGCCTAGCTTGCCCTCCCATTCTCGGCCATTTTTGGGTTGTCACTGACACATTGGTGCTCAAGGCTTGCCCACTGCTCTCCCTGACCCTAGTGCCCGCTGATAAGAATCCCACTGCCCCTATGGGAATGGATGCTGACAGCTTGGTGGACGGATGGGACTGTGCTGATCTGACATGCCAGGAGGGCACAGTGTGAGGAACTGTATTTTAAGGGCCAGAAGGTTGAGAACCACTGCAATGCCTTCTGTGGTTATATTTTATTTTAAGCTAAGTGTGATGAGAAACCACTGGTGTGACATTATCTATCTCTTCAAAAAAAATATTTTGACAAGAGAAAGGGCTATTTACTATCTCACATAAATAAAAATGTCAGAATCAGGCATAGCTGATCCAGATACTCAGACAATATCAGAATTCTGTCTTCCACCATCTCCAGCCTCTACTTTTTTTCTCTGTTGGCATCATTCTTAGATGGGTTTTCACCATGTAGCTGGCAAGATGCCCAGAAATATAAAGCTGTGACTATAAAGCTGGAAAATCTAGGAAGAGAGTACAACCCTCTCTTCTTTCCCAGTGAAAAGAACTCAGGTTGGCTTCGCTTGGATCACATGACCATTTGGACTAATTAGATTGTGGTGATGGTCATCCTAGAACATGGGGGTCCCATGATTGACCCTGACAGAAGCCTAGGAAGTAGGGGAGGGTCAGTTTCCAAAAGGAAAGAATTCAAGTGAAGGGAAAAAATTAGCTAATGCCTACTGTGGACAAATAGAAATGGGCAGTGGCCTGGCACAGTATTTGCATAGTTGAATGAATGATATAGGGTCTTTGGGACTTAATCATCATTGACCTACGAGCACCTAAGCAAACACTTAGGCTGATACGCGCGGTGGGTGTCAAAGTAAGAAGAGACCTGATGGAAATCCAAGTTCACCGGTATGACTAGCTCTGGTTAGTGTGAGCAGTGTAGTCGCCTGCCTCCCCTGGGGACTACTAGGACCAGGGCAGGCCTTTGGGCTTTCCCAGTAACTCAGACACATCTTCTACCGAATCGAAGTTCACGCCGCCTCTTCTTTTCACTCCAGGGACTACTTGTGGCCTTGCAGTACTGCTTTGTCAATGGAGAGGTATGTTTTCCATGCTACCATCCTAGCTTCCTGTGAGGCTGGGCTGGCATCCTACTGCCACCCAGGGTTTCCTGTTTATGTGATGGTGCCATGGGGAGTGTGCAGTGACCATCAGGCAATGGGACACATTTGTACCGTGAGTTCGAGGGGTGAGAGCAGGGGCAGCTGAGAGAAATGGGAAAAGGGGATGGAATGAGTGTAAGGAAGCTCAGAGCCCAACCTTGGCCCTGCTGGAAGTGTTAGTGTGATAGAGGAAACAAACTTGAACCTTGGCAGTCCAAAAATCTGGGCTCAAGCCACCACTCACCCACTTAGGAGCTTTGAGTTAGTTAGGTTACTGTGGCTCTTTGAGCCTCAGTTTCCTCATCTGTAAAGTGGGAATAATAACTGTCCCTACCCTCTAATGTTGTCCTGGGCATGCCAAGCTCACGGGAAAGGCCCAATACCTGATAACAGTGATGGTTTTTATTATTAACACTAGAGGCCCGATGCACGAAATTTGTGCAAGAGTAGGCCTTTGCAGCCCCGGCTGCCTCGGCCCTCCCAGCCCCGGCTTCGTCCGGAAGGTCTTCCATGTCCTGACGGTCTTTCTGTTGTTCGGCCACTCGATCGATTTGCATATTATGCTTTTATCATTATAGATCATTGCATATCCCCAACCAGCTCTCTGCTCCTCTGGAAAGTCCTGAAAGGGGGAGGGGCAGAGGCCAGACCAGTTTCTCCTGAACAGTTCTCCAGTAGAATTGGTGTATTTCCAGTCCCCTTTCATCTTTCCAGGTTTAAATGTTCATTTCTGTCTCCTCGCCCTGGAACATAAGCTTCTTGATAGCAAACCCTCCTCCATCTTGCTCATGGCTGCCTCTTCTGTATCTTCTCCCATCAGGTGGGCCTCAAATGCCACCTTGACACAGTCCTTTCCTTTCCATTTCTGTTCAACCTTATCCCAAATGTTTGTCTCCTCCCCCATGGTCCTGCTTAATGGACTCACAGTGTCACTGCCATGTGTAGGCTCACGGGTATTTGTTCACTCCTCTCTGTTCATCTCCCCCAATCTGATAGGTTTCCCAAGGGTGGCACGGAGTTAGCCTCTCATTAATATTTGGTGAATGGACCCAAGACCAAATGACTCTGAGACAGTAACGCTGCCCTCTTCTCGCCCGGCAGGTGAAGGCCGAGCTGCGGAGGCACTGGGGCCGCTTCCTGCTGGCCCACCACTCGGGCTGCAGAGCCTGGGGCCTGGAGAAGAACTTCCGGTTCCTGGGGAAGTATCCCAAGAAGCTCTCCAAGGGAGACAGTGCCAGGGCGCTGCAGAAGTCACAGTCCTCGCCTGGCAGCGGGCAGCTCCTGCCGCTGACCATGCAGGGCCTCGGGGAGCCGGGCACCAGGTCCCACGGGGGCCACACAGCCTGGCGCTGGGGCCGCAGCCTGTCCGAGAGCAGCGAGGGGGACTTCACCCAGGCCCACACCATGGAGGAGATTCTGGAGGAGAGTGAGATGTAGGCGGGCTCCTGCGACAGGTGGTGTGGGGTGCCGTCATCACTCTTCCCCGGCACCAGGTCCACTTTGACATGAAGTCTATCTCGAGGTTCTTCATGCTCTGATGAGGTTGTGCAAACAGTCACTGCTTCTGCCTGCCATTGTCATCTACAACCTCCACTGGCGAATTTTCCAGAATGACCACCAGCCTCTGGTGTGGCCCTAAATTCAAGTGAATGGAGCCCCAAGATACAGAGAGATGTCTGCTATGAAAGAGGGGGCAGACAGTATCTCTTCCTTTTTCCCTCTGAGGCTGGGTTTGGGGTGTATAAGGACTACCTGGGAAGTGTTTTACATGCAGAGTTGGGCTCCTGGATGATTCTAAGAAAGTACGTCTGGAGCGATGGCCAGAGTTGGGAGTCGTGTAACAATCATCCCAGATAACTCTGATGCAAGCCCAGTGTGCAGAAACGAGCAGCCCCTGAGTGGTCAATGGTGGGAGAAAGCCAGTGGTGTCTTGGATTCAACAGCTCGGCTGTTACCCGCTCGCCCCCCTCAGACAGTGTGCAACCCCACGCCGCCCAGAACCCCATTCATTTCCTTGTCCAGTCTTCTCCTCAACCCCCGCCCCCCGCCCCCATCTCAGTTCTTCATCTGTGGTCCACAGAAGTTCTGTTTGATTCTTATCAATGTCCTCCTTCCTATCAGGGTTGGCCCCAATCCCTCTGAAAGTCCCCATTGGTCCTTTCCTCTCTTTTTGGCTCCGCCCATCTTTGCCCTTCTGAGCGTGGCTTCTTCAAGCCTAGCTTGCCCTCCCATTCTCGGCCATTTTTGGGTTGTCACTGACACATTGGTGCTCAAGGCTTGCCCACTGCTCTCCCTGACCCTAGTGCCCGCTGATAAGAATCCCACTGCCCCTATGGGAATGGATGCTGACAGCTTGGTGGACGGATGGGACTGTGCTGATCTGACATGCCAGGAGGGCACAGTGGGATCCGGTCTGGCTTGGAGCAATGAGTTGTGCTCCAGACCCTGAGAAGAGGGTGCTTCTGGAGGCTGAGGGGGGCCCAGGCAATTTGGGTCTGGCTCAGTGGCTGAAACTATAAGGCAAGAAGCTGAAAGAAGATCAAAGGAGGGGCATCCCATGGAAATGGGGTGTTAATGTCTCTTTCATAGTGTGCAAAACGTATGTGTATGTGGGTGGGGTATGTTGCCATGGGACTAAATACTGCCTTGTGTTAGAGGGGGGCTCTATGTTACTTCTCAAGTAGGGTTGCCAAATTTAGCAAATGAAAATACATGATGCTCAATTAAATTTGAATTCCAGATAAATAACCTTCCTGTATAAGTATATCCTGTGGCACATATTGTATTTAAAATTCCATGCTAATTGTGCGTCCTGTGTTTTACCTGGCAACCCTATTTTCAAGGACACTTTGCAGTGGGACTGGGACTAGAGTAAGTGAGGGTGTCAAATTTAAGAGAGTACTAAAAAGCCTCAACTGTCAAGATCAGGAATATTTTAATGCAATATTTTAAAAAATGAAATCTGCAAACTACAGCCCACAGGCCATTATAACAAATGTTCTATTGAAACCAGGGCCCGGGTGGGAGTGAGGAGAGTTAGGCCAGCTCATGCAAGTGCATGGTCGGATCATGGCTTTATTTAACATTTTAATATTGCTCACTGTAGACTTCTTAACATTCATTTTTATTTTTAAGCTACTGCATTAAAATATTATTTCTTTTGATTACTGAATTTTTGCCCCCTTAAATTTTGTATCTGAGGTCACCACTCATCTTGCCCTCACTCTAGTCCTGGCTCTGCTTTGCAACAGGGGAAACTGAAGCAAAGGCATAGGCAAGTGCATAACCAAGGTTTGTTTTCCAGTGTCCAGATTATCCATAATTCAATCACCAAATCATATGTCCTTCTAATTTTTCCTTTCTGCAAATTCCTGCCTTTTCTCATGAGCCTACTAGCTCCTAGAAAGCTGGGGCCATGTTGTATTCCCAGCTTGCACCTAGCACAGCTTGTTCCGGGTAGGTGCTGGGGACACATGCATCAAATGAGACAAGACAGAAATGTCTCGGAAGTGATAGATGCTGTCTGGGGTCAATTATCCAGGACCCTGTCATTAATAGGAGAAGTAAGTGGGGTTTTTTCCATAGCATTTGTAAATATGTCTTTGACCCCTCACTCCACAGATGAGGTGGCACATACACACTACTTTCTAATAATTAAAATAATAGGTGCCCTAACCGGTTTGGCTCAGTGGGTAGAGCATCGGCCTGCGGACTGAAAGGTCCCAGGTTCGATTCCGGTCAAGGGCATGTACCTTGGTTGCGGGCACATCCCCAGTAGGGAGTGTGCAGGACGCAACTGATTGATGTTTCTCTCTCATCGATGTTTCTAACTCTCTATCCCTCTCCCTTCCTCTCTGTAAAAAAATCAATAAAATAAATTAAAAAAAATTATAACAGGTTAATTTTTAAGTTGATCACTTTGTATGGCCCTCAAATGATGTTATATATATATATATATATATATCCAAATGGCCAT
>NW_005370145.1:2445812-2471194 GCF_000412655.1 Myotis brandtii
GCAGTTTGGGTTGTGATGAGACCCATTCTGCCCTGGAGTGCACATGTCCTGGAGGAAGCAGAAATTCAGAAGTGAGGTGACTTCCCACAGTATCCATAGTGGACATCCGTTTCTATAATTCATCCCTCTTGTACTAAAAGCACCCAAATTTTCCTCTTGGAAACCATACATCTCCTACTCCCGGTCCCTGAAGTTGAATTGTCCCAACTCCATCCTCAGCCCCAAGGATGGACATGAAAATATGCCTGGCTAATCTGGGCATGTCTTTCTCCTGGCACCAGATATTGGATCAGGGATGGGCACATAACCAATCAGAGACAGTCCTAGGATTTTGACTAAGACTCACCATAGAAAGGCATTTTCTCTTTTCGGCTGAAATTAGAAGCATGAAGCCCGCTGGATGGCCATCTGGCCAGCCTGGGGTAAAGCCTGCCTGAGAATGGGGCCACCACAGCAGAAAGCAGATGCAGGAGATGGAGAAGGAGCTCTGAATCATTGCCGGAGTCCCTGGACTGAGCAAGACCTACAGCTAGTGCTCCTCCTGGCATTCCAGTTACATGAGTCAGTAAATTCCTATTTGTGCCATGACAATGCACTTTGGGTCTTGTGTCCTTTGCATCTGGGAGAATCTTGATGACATAGTTTATCACCACCTCTACCTCCTTCTCTTAAGTTGGACTTGCCATTGATTCTGGGTTCTGTAAGCATCTTCCCCATAGCAACCCTAGTAGCCCTGCCACCCAAGCTAACAGAAGATGTGCTAATTAGGTCACTACTCTTGGGTTCTCCACCGGCCAGTAGGAGATCCAGTGGCCCCTTTATGTCTCTCATTGAACCACAGGCCAACAAGGTCATTAGGCAGTATCTATCATAGACTCAGGTGACATGGATGCCCTGACCTCAGAGAGAAGTGAAAAGCCCCCACCCTCACATCCCAACCACCCAGATTCATTCACGCAGGGTGGTGTGTGGGGTGGGGAAGGAGCTCTGGAGTGAGGCATTGAGCCCTTTGGCTCTATCCTGAGACCACCCTGGGGTACACCCAAGGTCTTTCTTCTCCCCCTTGCATTGGCCCCTGTGTGGCCCACTGTGTCTGATACCAGAGGGGTGTCTTGGCAGATGATTCTAATAATAACTGTCCTCCTCCAAGAACCGCTGGACCAGATGCTGTGCAGCCCCATCTGCCTTCCAGCTTCAACATTGTGGGATCACAGAATTCTCAGTAATATCATCTCCAGGTCAAAAGGATTGAGGCAGCCTAGTGCAATGGAAGGGACGCTGGTTTAAGTGCCAAATCCTACTCTCACTTTGTGGCTTCAGTGCCCCCATCTATACCCTGGGGATAACATCTCGACCATCTAGCAGGGGTGCCTCCTCCAAACCGAAGTGTTAGGGTTACTCTCAAGTTCACCCTCCACAAAAAGCAGCACTCTCTGCAGTGGTGACGGTGCCATCGCTGGGCTAAAGCTGGAGGTGGGGCGGGGCAGGAATCACCTCTAGCACCAGCAAGCGGGGACCCCCCTGCTTCAGGGGGTTGCACACAGGTCGGTCAAGTGTCCTGGACATCTGTCTATTTTCTGGCCTCATCTCAGAACTTAAAGCTGCAGAATACATTGGCCTTCAAAACAATGACTCCAGCGATCCTGAGAACCCCCTGGTGGAGTGCTTTCTGGGGTGTCCCAGTCCTTGGAGCTCCGAGGAGACAATGTGGGCCGCTGGCAGCCTTGGCCTGGCCTCTGCTCATTAGCTGGCCGACCCTGGGCAAGCTGCCTGCTATCTGGGCTCCTCTCCCTTTCTCTACAGTGAGGCACCTCCACCATATCAACAGGGATCTTGTCATTATCCCCTGAGGCCAGTGGCTCTCCCCACTTCCCATCTCAGCAGGTGGCATCACTACTCACCCAGCACCCAAGCTACACACCTGACTGCCATCCTTGCTCCTCCCTCCTCCACCTGCAGCCCGTCAGGTGGATTCCACCTCCCGAACACCTCCAGAGCCACCCCATTCTCTTCATCCCACTGCTGTTCCCCAGCCCAGGTCACCTAGGCAACTCCAAGGTGTCATCTCCAGCCCGCTGCCCCCAGCCTTGCCCCTCTGATTCAGTCCCACTCTGCCAGAGGGAGCCCTTCCAAACATAGTACCCTCCTATTCCAACTCCCACCGTGGTACCCACTCTCCCCACAGTGAAGCTCACTGCCTCCGTGGGCTACAGGGAAGGCCTGCTATGGTCTGGCCCCGCCTACCTTTCAGCCTTAACTCCCCATTGGCTGTCCCTCCTCCCTCTGCTCTCAGCTACCCTGGCCTCCACAGGAAATGCTCATTCCTGCGTTAGAGTCTCTGCTGAGACACTATGCTTCCCACCCCACCCTTTTCCCCACCAAGAACACCTTCTCTGATCCCCGGGAGGAGGAAGCCCCTCCTGTTATAGCTCGCAGTGTGAGACGCAATGCTTCCCACCCCACCCTTTCCCCCACCAAGAACACCTCTGATCACCGGGAGGAGGAAGCCCCTCCTGTTATAGCTCGCAGTGCTTTGCATGTCTCCATGGTAACCTCCCACTGGTCATGGCTGCTTCCAGGTCTGCAGTCCCCTCTGCACCTTGAGCCCTGAGAGACAGGGCCTTCTTCACAACAGAGTCCCAGCATCCTGGTAACCACTGCAATGGCAACACACCCCTGTCTTGGTGGCCATGCCCACACAAATCATTTCCGTTTCCAGTTCAAGAACAACCAGCAGCTATGTGTCCAGCAACTCTTGCATTTATTAGAACCTGCTTACCCAGCAATCCACAAAGGAGCTTACACAGGGGTGATATTTAGGACTCTTGTGACCTAATCCTGGGATTATCATGGGAGGCCTAGGCTGGTGGGAAGGGGCGGGGGCTCTAAAGACAGGGAAGGAGGAGCCAGCAGATGCTAAAGACACTTCCGTTTGGCAGGGAACTGTGCTGTGGGTTTGGAGGCCTCTCTCTTGGATGCTGGGGTGTGTTTGTGAGCATGCGTGTGTGTGTGTGTGCGCACGCGTGTGCATTCGTGTGCTTATGTGAGTGGTAAGGGGAGGCAGGAGAGCTGAGCAGTTGGCATCAGGGGTTCTTTTCCTTTTCTTTTAACCTTTCCTTCACTTTTTGAGGCTCAAATTGGATCAGTCGCAGAATTTCCTTATTGGCCAGGGTCCCCTCGATGAACTCTTCCTCTGTAAGTTTATCTGCGGATGGGAGAACAATACCATAGTCAGGACTGGCTGTTTCAAGCTGCCACAAGGCTGACACCCGCCAGCATGCCCTGTGCAGATGTATCCATCATGAAAACCTTGCGTCTTAGCGCCTCCAGGTACTCCCACCCCTGCCCCAGATACCCAACCTGCACCTCCCCCTGAACCAGCAAGGAGAGGGTTAATGGCTGGCACTACTGAGGGGTCCAGGGTGCACTTTAGTTACGCTTCTCTTCTGATTTGCAATGCCCTGCCTTGCTGGTTATTAAGTATCTTGAGTCTTACTCTAGGTCTGAGCCTCACGTTCTGGAAGAACTTTTGGGGCATGGAGCAGAGCAAACAGTTTCAGTTGAGAAGGAGGGAACAGCATCCACTCTAGAGAAGGGAGTGAAAGTTGAGGAGTCCCGGAGGGTGCCAGGGAGAGCCTGGCTTGTGAAGAGGTCTTTCTGACCCACCACCCCAGCACATGGGCAGCCCCTGATTCTCAGCTGACAGCTCCTCCACGACTCTTCCCTCTGCATCTCTGCATCTCCCATCCCCCTCCCCTGTGGGACCAGGAGAGCACCTCGCCCAGCCTCCGGGTTCAGTTCTGTCCCGTTCAATGCTCTCCACTAGCGGTTCCTCTGAGCCAGAGCCACCTTGCTTGGGGCTGAGGTCACTTCAGAGGGTGGAGGGCAGGGTGTGGCATAGAGGGAAGTGAGGTAAAGTCCCCGGTCCCTTGGTGTGCTGGGAAGACAGTCACATGTAGAAATAACTCTAAAAGGAGACGGTGCTCTTTCAGATCATGCTTATGCTCAGAGTTGCCTGCGCGTAGTTGGTGGCTGAACCGAATTGCACGCCCATTAGCTTATGTTCCAGGCCTTTTGAACACCCGTAATCTTAATCCTGGATTAGGACCCAGGCTGGTTCCCTGCAAGTCTAGGTGGGGAAATGTAAAGTCCTAGCTGCCCTGTCAGCCTCGAAAAGAGCTTGGAACCCCCACCATCAAAGCCGAGTTCGGGAGCCAGGCCTCCCATGTGGGCACGGGGAAGGACACACGCACCACCTGGCAGGAGGAATATGGCAGGGCTCCCCCCCCCCCCCCCAAAAAAAACACACCGCCACCTCCTGTGACGTCCACTTGGGTCAGCTTCTCCAGGACCCAAGTTAACTTTCTCAGGGAAACCGTAGAAATGAGATCTCGCTTATTTGGGACCCCAGGCTAATTCCGACGCAGACTCAGCTAAAGTTTGCTCTAACTCTTAGAAAGCGTTTTGGAAAACAAGCAAAGCAAACCCCAGTGTCTGGGAACTGACACCTTCTCAAACAGAAAGTGCTTGGAATTCCTCTAAACTTGGCGTCTGCGTACAAACGTCTAACGTGCTGTTGCCTTTACTTCTTCCTATTGCTTCAATGTGGCTGTTTTAACGAAAGCTGTTTTCTTCAGAAGCCCCCCACCCCTCGGAGCCTTCCTTCTCCCCATCAGGCAGCCAGGGGCCGTATAAGCCAGGGACGGGGCATCATTCCCAACGCAATGGCAGCTCCACGGGGAGCAGAGCTGGACCTGCGGCCTCTGTCCACTCCCCGAGGCCCCAGCCAGCCCTGCAGTGCATGGTGGGGCAACATGTCCCCATCCCCCTGGGCACTGGCGCTGGGAAGGCTACATGTTGGTGGGATCAGCCGGAAACAGCCGGGACTGTAAAGCGAAGGCCACGCGGGAGAAGGCATTCACCGTCATCTTTCTTTCCAAAGAAGCCCCAGATCTTGTCGGCTCGCTTCTCAGGGGTGTTCTCGTCATCTGGTAGGTGCTTGGCGTCCTCGGGATTGATCATCTTGAATATCGCCTGCACGGATGCAAGAGGAGAAGCAAGAGGAACGGCTGGTCAGAAGGAGCAGCCAAGGATGCAGCCCTGGGTTAGAGCGCAGGTCCCGGGCCCGGCCGTCCTGCCAATCAGAGCTCCTGGGCGGGCACCTGTGTTTCTGAGACCTTCAGCTGGATGGGGAGCCTGGGGGAGGGGTGAGGAAGGCTTTTGCTTCTTATTTGTCCCTTTCTGTACTGTAATGCAGACATATGACTTCCATTTTATTTTAAAAAAAATGGAAAAAGCTTCCTGGTGTCATCCCATGGCAGCCCGAGGCTGCAGTTTGGGAACCACTCCCTTGAATGTACTGCCTAGAAATTTTTGAAAATCTAACAGCTTCTCCCATGTGGTACCTGGTTGCCCAGCCGGGTGGCTAACATTTGCTGAGCACCTAACATGTGCCACTTTCCTGAGCATTTTACATGCAACCTTCCCAGCCTTGTGAGGTGTGCATTTATGGACCCCATTTACAGATGAAGAAACCGAGCCGATTAACTTGCTGAGTGTCACGCAGCTGGAAGCAGATGAGCAGAGCTTCTAGCCCAGGCGCTTCGGGTTTAGTTTGCATTGTGCCACTCGCCAGCTGATGCCTCGGAGAGCATTCCAATGGCTGGGGAGGGAGAGGGAGGCCTCAACAGGCTTCCCAAAGGCCTCCCCAGGGCTCAGGAAGCCCCTTCATTACCCTTCAGCGCAGGAAGGGACCCAGAGGAAGGTTGAGCTTTAGACTCTAGGAGCCTTCACTCCTCCCTCCACGCTCACTAACAAAGGAGCCGGATGTGTGCATGTGTGATGGGGGCAAAGCAGGAAGTGCCTCTGCCCCTGTGGTCAGGGAGAGGGACAGGTGGTCTCGAGGGGCCCATCCAGCTCTAGGTCACTAGGATTCCATCAGCTCAGTAACTCCAGGGCTGGCCAGGCCCAGACAGGACACTCGAGGTCATGGCCCCGAGCCTGTGCCAGCCTGTGCCCTCAGCCTGGGGGCAGGCTCGGGTGCAGGCAACATGTTGGGTGGCAGTAGCAAGGGCACCTTGGAGACCCGGAAGCACAGCCAGGCAGAGGCATTAATGCCTATAAATTAGCCTAGAGGGGAGGTGAACACGCTAAGAAGTGCCCTTATAGCACCCCCGCCCCCCCCTAAACAGGGAATCAAGCCAGCAGCAGGGGAAGCAGCCTCAGCTGGCAGGCGCCCAGCAGCCAGAGTGGAGGTGACTCTGTTGACTCGTCTCTCTATCCTGAGCCATGGGAACCAGGCTTGGTGGCTAAACGCTGGGAGTAACTGGCTGCCTGCCCCATCCTACTTCCAAATCCAAGGACAGACTATCTACAGTCAAGGCCTCAGTGAAAGAACCATCAGACGCTCACCCTGGGCCCTGGGAGGTTATATGGTTTTCCAAGGCCATGAAGCTAGTTGGTGGCATAGCTGGGACAAGAATCTGTAATTTCTGGCTTCAAGGCTAGTGACCCAGTGATCTGGTGAGTGCCAGAGCCTTGCACAGCCTCAGCCATGGATTCCCCTCCCCACCCTTTCTCCCTTCCCTCCCTTCCTCCCGCCCTTCCCCATTCCTCCTTCTTTTTCTCAAGAAGCACCAACTTATAGGCCTCTGCTGGGCCTGGCGTCCTTTAGGTGGTTCTGAGGATGTGGTCTCCATCCCATGCCATCTGCCAATTCAGAGAAGTTTGATCCGAAGGCCCTGCCCAGTGAGGTTCCCACACATGCCCGCCCTTGACCACAAGCTGCATGCTCAGCTATTGTACTCATGGTGTCACCTAATGAGGGAGGGAGAGCTGTGCAAATGAAAGCAGGGTTACAAATGCATCAAAAGTATATAAACCATGAAAACAGTCTCCCTCTTAACGGGAATGTCATTAGAAAAATATAGCAAGTGGCATGAGGTAGAGGGATAAAAAAGATCAGGTAAAAAGATACTAAATGAAGGTCAATACAAATAACATAATAGGAAAAATAGAAATATCCTAACTGTCCCAAATTTAGGAATGGTTAAATAATTTTATGACATTTCTATAGATGAAATTCTAAGCAGATATTAAATATGGCTTGGAAGAATGTATACTGTTATGAAAAACATTCATCATAAAATAGTAACTGAAAAAAGTATAAAAATCCTACATGAATATTTCATAGCTCTAAACTTAGTTTAAAATATATAGCTAAAATGTATATACCGATGCATTGACCGTTTTCTCTGGATGATGAAATTAAAGGTAATTTTAACTTTCTTTTGCTTATGTTTCTAAATTTTATGAATTACTTTTACATTAAATAAGACTATTTTCAAGACGCCTAAAATCGTCACAAGCGATTTTAGGCATCTTGTGCCTAAAAAGTGCTCCCAGGCTGGTTGGGACAGGGGTGGAGAATGGGTGTGACAGGCACTGGCCTCCCAGGGGCCTGAGCACGGGGATGAGAGAGCCGAGGGTCGGGTGAAGGGCCATGAAGACCAGCAGAACCGGAACCCAGGTCTCACTCCCTCCCCACCTCCTCCTATTGTGGATCTGAAACATGTCAGGGAATCTGACCATGCACAGTTGAAGGTGTTGAAGGATATTTTAATGAACAGAGGAAAGAAGGAAGGAGGGAGGAAGGAAGGAAGGGAAAAAAAAGGAAATCATAGGAAATAAACCAGATTCTTTTTTAGGAGGAAAACGATGCTATGGGGAAACGCCCAGCCTTCTGTTAATCTCAGTATATGAGAGACCCCTCACCACCTCTCAGCGCCATTGGGTCACAAAGCCAGGGCCCCTATGCCCCCTCCAGCCTCTCTCCCAGCTGCGCCCTGACCTGGGTGACCCCAGCCCTGCAAGAAGGGGGGGGCATGGAAACTGACCATGACGATCTCCAGCACTTCGCTCTTGCTGATGGCCCCGTTGCCGTCCACGTCGTAGAGCGAGAAGGCCCACTCGAGCTTCTGGCTGGGCCGGCCGGCCGTGGTCATGTGCAGGGCGACCACGTACTCCTTGAAGTCCAGGGTGCCGTCGCTGTTGGCGTCGAAGCTGCGGAACACGTGCTCGGCGTAGGCCTTGGGGTCGGCGTCGGGGAAGAACTTGGCGTAGATGCCCTGGAACTGCTGCCGCGTGATGCGGCCGCCTGGGCACTCCTTGAGGAAGGACTGGTACCAGGCGCACAGCTCCTCCTGCGTGAACTTGGTGCTCAGCTGCAGCTCCTCCAGGATCTCCTGGGACAGGGCCCCGCTCCTGCTGTTCCCCATGGGCGAGGTGGCTGGGCCGGCGCTGCTGCGTGGGTGCGTGGGTGGGTGGGAGGGAGCGGCGAGGTCTCAGGCTGCGGCTGGACACAGACCCACGGAGAGGCTGGCGGATTAGGAGGATTTGCGGCAGGTTCACCCCAGTACTTGGAGGGAGGAGGGGCCCAGACCTGGGAGGGGAGGCAGGCGAGCTCCCAGAACCCCCCTGAGATTAAAGTAAAGAGCTGACCGCAGGTGCTCAGTCCATTCTGGCCTCTGGGAGGACAGGGCGGGAGGTCAGACCCTTCAGGGCCCAAGCCTTGGGCCAAGGTCTTCCCTGCTGCCCCTGGCTCATCGCTCCCCACCCCCAACTCCAGCCTGTGCCCCGCCCTAACTCCCCTAACTCAGAGGGTCTCCTCTTCCACTGAGCCCTCCGGTGCAGGAGCCAAGCTCAGCAGACCGCCTGGGCTCAAATCCCAACTTGGCAATTTATTAGCTGTGTGACCTGAGGCAACGTTTTGGAACCTTTCTCTGCCTGAACGCTCTTCTCCTAGCCCTTCCCCTCCTATCTGACTTCCTGAACTGTCCCCTCAGCAAGGCCTATACTGCCCACTCTATTGCAATTACACAGCCCACCCCCACCCCTCAGCACCCCCAGACTGTTCATCCTGCTTTATTTTGCTCCCTCCCCCGCACACCTTCTGGCTTCCTCTTTACTTATCCCATGTGCTGTCTGTCTGTCCCCTCCCGGGAATGAAAGCTCCGTGGATGGAGGATCTGTCTGTCTGTTTCCCAGCTGCATCTTCATGGCCAGATCGGTGCGTGCCTGGCAGGTGGAGGCCTTCGGTGAGCATTCCTTCAGTGAACAGGCATGATCATAGATAACAGTGTCTATGTCATTGTTTGTGTGAGGCTGAAATGGGTGGATATGTGCAACATACTTAGAACAGAGCCCGGCACATGCTAAGTGCTAAATACATGTCAGTTTTTGTTATTATTCACCTACAACAGGGATTCAAAACTCAACTGCCTACGGGAGCCAGCAAGGGGAGGGAGGGAGTGAAACAACTGGATCAGGGAGGCAGTAGGGAGTGGTGAGGCCTGTGTCACACATGCAAGGGGTTGCCAGTGTTCAGCTCCATTTGAATGTGGTCATATGGGATTAGGGCCCAGTGATTATCCAAGAGAAACCCAGAAATCAGATTTTTAGATGCACTTTCCAAACTTTTAAATGTTGAGAGTCAAGTCAAACATTTTAAAAGCATGGTGTCAGCTCGCAGGTTGCCAGTTTGCCCCCAGCCTGATGCCTGGACAAGCAGACTCCACGTGCTTGGGGGGTGAGTGGATGGGTGCATGGGAGGTAGGGAGCTCTGCAAGGGAAGCCTTCACATCCCCGCGGTCGGCTCAGCCAGAAGCACCGGACACAGGCGGAGCCCGAGCGAGTATGTTTTGTACCTGACTTCTCATCACCCACAGGAGAGGTCGGCAGTGCCCTGGCTTGGCCGAGCATAATGTTGGAGGGGAGTGCGCCTGGAACCCCAAAATTGCCAAATTGGATGGGAGAGATGTCTCCTCTTTGCCCAGGGCTCATAACAACAAAGAATAAACCCCACAATCTCCAGGCGGTGAGTTAGGGTTTGCACCCTATCACAACAGGCTAAGGGCAGGGGTCAGCAGCCCTGCTGCTGGGAAGGCCACCTGCCAGGCCCACCTGCATGCTGCTTAGGAAGGACTGAGAAGTTCAGGCACCAGCAGTGCTGACCATCCCTCCTGCCCACGCACCCCCTGTGGCTCCAGAGTCTTCCTCAGGAGGCCTTCATGTTAGGTTTGTGTGTGGTTGTGTATGTGTGTACTCACTCCTTCCCCCCATTAGTGTGTGAGAGCACATTATTTCTTATTAGAGGCCTGGTGCATGAAATTCATGCATGGGGGGCGTCTCTCAGCCCGGCCTGCACCCTCTCCAATCCGAGACCTTTGGGGGATGTCTGACTGCTGGTTTAGGCCTGATTCCGCAGGGACCACTGGCTCCTCACCACTCACCTGCCTGCCTGCCTGCCTGCCTGATCGCCCCTAACTGCTCCTCTGCTGGCCTCATTGCCCCTAACTGCCTCTGCCTCAGCCCCCACCACTGCGGCTTTGTTCGGAAGGATGACCAGAAGATGTCCGGTCGACCAGGTCTAATTAGCGTATTACTTTTTTATTAGTATAGATTAGGAGCCCTTTCTCTTGGTCTAGATTTCACTATCCTGTAGCAAGGCATTTGTTCTCAAGAGCAGTTAGAAATTGGACAGTCATTGAACTAAAAAACAAACAAAACAAACCCAGGCCATGAAATGAGGCTGAGGCTTCACCCCTGACCTCGGAACCAGGTGTGAGAGGCGATGAGAAGTGCCTCCTGGTCCCAGGCTGTACACACCAAGCCTACAGGTGAGGCCAGGCCGGTGTTATAGGGAGAAACGGAGCTCCCAGGCGCACTCCGCCTGCCTGGGTCACAGGGCAGCTAAATGGCAACGCTGGAGGAAAGTCCAGGTTCGCAGGCTCCCATCCAGGGCTCTTCTTGAGACATTACCACGGCCCGAGCCGAGGGGGCAAGAAGCTCCATTTCTATAGGTGAGGAGCTGGGGTTGCCATGACAACAGAAGATGTGGACAAGGAAACGGGCCCCTGGGTTAACACAGAGGTAGCTGGAGCCACACCCCCTCTAGCCCCCGACCTCTCCGCCCTTTCCAAGGGCAAGGAGGAAGGAGCTGGAACCGTCCCTGGCACTGTTCACATTCTTCAGGTTGCTGTGCCCGGAGGGGAGGGACCGCTGGAGGGGACCACAGGCAGCTGTGTTGATGCTGCTGAGAGAGGGGTCATGACCTGGAGGTTTGTTTGAAAACCTGCATAAACATCTTCTATCAGAGGGAGAGTTTATGCTCCTCAGTCAAACAAGTTGTTGGAGATGATGTATTGTGAATGGATTTGTTAAGTCTGAGCTGGGACCATAAACTCTCCCCGAACCCCAAAGACCACTGGGGAGAAGGCTCGTCTCCAGTCAGTCTCGGTGTGTGTCTCCCCCGAGCCTGACCTTGACTGCAAGAAGCAGGCTCTTCCCAGAGGCTGGCCCTGTTCGCACCCCAAACCAGGAGCTGTCTTAGCCCCCAGCCCCCACCCGCATTCCTTCCCCTTCCCCTGCTCTGAGCTCAAAGACAAGATGACCTTCCCCCCGGCTTGTTTCATGCACGGTGTTCCCAGGACCTGGAACAGTTGTAGTAGGTGCTGAATAATTATGGCACGAAGTGAGGAAGGGATGGATGGATGAGATGAGAAACTATAGCCAGGAGCCCTTTGTGTCTGTAGGGATAAGTGACCAGGAGAGCGGACGAGGCTGGGGCCAGGTGTGTGGGTACGGCAGCATGCACCTCTGTGGCGGGCCAATGCCCAGGTGCCTCTTGGCCCTCTGCTAAGCCATCAGGAGAAAACTTATGTCCGATCCCGGGAGCCTGGAGGAATCAATGACCATTTGTACAAAGGAGAGCATGGCCGCGCTCCAGGAGGGAGGGTCACCCAGCGGGACCAGAGTCGCTGGACAGTTTATTTCCCATGGGGTGACTCTAAGCATCTCAAGTGTCCACACAGAGCAGGGGGAGAAAATGGGAACTCATTTAACTTCCTGAAAACGCTTTATGATAACGCAGAACAATTATAGATAGCAAATGCCTTCAAAATTTAAACCCTTTAAACATTTAATTCTTCAGCATTAATACACACAAATGCTATTACAGGGGGCGGGAAGGGCGCCCCCATAGGGATCGGAGTTTCAACAGTGTTACTTATAAATTATATTACATCGATTTTATTTACCGATCTAGGCAGCCAGAGGGGAAGGATATACAATTCGAAGTAAACACATTCATACCGGGATGAGGAATGCTGGCGGGAGACACAGCTTTGCAACATTAAAAATGTATAAAGTATTTAGCAAAAGTTACAGAAAACAGACCAAACAAGCAAGTTTATTTTGTTAGAAAATTCCACCTTCGTAGGGTTTGTGATGTGCTCGTGTCTGTGAAAGGACGGCCGTGCCCCTCCGCCCCCTCGCCTCCTTCCTGTGGGCAGGGCCCAGATGCAGACTCGGGGCCCATCACCAAGGGGAGCTGGGGTCCCTTTGAATGTCTGTCCCCGGGTCCACATGGCCGCCCAGAGGCCACGGCTCCCTAGAGCCAGGCTGCTGTATATGACGCTGGAAGGGAGCGTCTCCGTTGACAGATGGGTCCACAGAGGTCCCAGGAGGGGAAGTGACTTCAGGTCATGGGACAAATGAGACAGAAGAGCGGCCAGTCCAGTGCTCTTGCCCCTGGAACCTCTGTAGAGCACCCATGTGCCCAGTAGAGCACCCATGTGCGGGACCCTTTGCTTTCACCCTTGCAATCCCATCGGGAATCTCCCTGAAACACAAAGGGTCAGTGTCCCCTGAACAGCGCCCAGAGAGGTCAGAGGTGGTCACAGCCCCTCTCCCTCAGAGGCACCTCCCAGCGGAGGCGCCCGAGAGCCCGGCCCAGTGTCTAGATGGTGAGGGGGAGGGGAACATGCTCTGTCACTTGTCTTAGTCTCACCCCAACCTGCAGCCGCAGGAGTTGGGTCCCTCCCTTCAAGACAGGCCAGACAGAAATAGGACTCCTAGGGGTGGGGGTCGGGGTGGGGGTGAGGAGTCCTCCCTGGCAAGATGCAGCCCAGGGCCTCCCAGTGGCGCAGACCTCGGCTCTAGCACGGGAGCCTGTGGGGCTCGCGCTGGCCCGGCCTGGGCTCAGGTGTGTTCAGCAGTTTGCTTGGAGAGCGGGCCTGGCTGCCTCCCAGGGCGCACCTGTCGCTGAGCCGGCCAAGATCAAGACACGTCACCTTGGGGGTCCTACGGAGGAATGCCCTCACTCAATAGCTCACGAAACTTTTGTCGCTTCATTTGTATCTAAATGGAGAAATGCAGGGTGCCCCTCTCGTGAGGAGTTTAGGTAACACCACGCACTACTGCGCTGATGGGACCCAGATTAGCTGTGGCCATGTGCACAGGGTACAGAATTGGGAACGACTAGTGGGAAGACAGGATGCAGTGACTGCAGAAGGCCTGGGACCTTCTAGAATAATACCCTCGGTTTGCAGATGAAGCAGATCCAGGAAAGGGTGGTGAGGAGCCCAAGGCCAGGTCCCTGCCTTCTCATCCATGCTACGCCCATTTGCTTTCCCCCCAATGCTCAATGCCAAGGACTGCGCAAGCTGAGCAGACTTGAGGGTCCCCAGGAGAGAGGGGACCTGCTAGTTGAGATGCAAGCTTCAGGGCACAGCAGAAGTGAGAGGCAGCCCAGACCCCGCCACCCCTCCGCCCAATCCCTGGCAACCTTCTGCATTGTCTAATCCTGACATGAACCAAAAAGGCCAGTGTGAGCCCCCAGAACTACCTCTGGGCACAGCTGGCATTTGGAGAAGGAGCCTTGGGCTGGAAGTAGCCACGCAAACAGGCTGAGTCAACACCACCAACTGACTCAATCACCCAAAGGCTACACAGTGTGACTCCATTTATACAACCTTCTAGAAAAGACAAACTCTAAGGTCAGCAAACTAATCCGTGGCTGCCAAGGGCTTGGGGTGGGGGGAGTGGATGGACGCCGGGGCTCTGGGGGAGTTTGTGGAGTGACGGAAATATTGTGTTGATTTTAGAGGTGGTTACAAGGCTGGATAAGTTTGTCAAAATTCACAGAACCAATATACTTCAAAAGGGTGAATTTTACTGTATGTCAATAAACCCCCATACTGTGTATCAAATACCTCAATAAACCTGGAAAAAGAAAAGGCAGGGTGTCCCATGGGGTGGGAAGGACCAGGGGAGTACGTTGGGGTGCTGGCCAAGTAAGCACGCAGCCATCTGCACTCCACGTAGCATTTGCAAAGTGCGCTCCCTGCCGACACAGTAACCAGCAGGTCTGCGGGATCCTGTGCAGACGCTCTGCTCCGTGTCAAGGCCTCTCACAGCTGGAAGCAGAATCACTGAACCCAGCGGAGGTCTTTGACTCCTTTGAATTTTATGGCTTGTGTTTCTCAGAAGGGACTTGGGGAAACAAGAGCTTTCTGCACCCATCCACTAACCTAGTCATTGATCGGGTTTCACACAGGGAATGGAAACAAATCCCTGGTTCATGAAATCGGTGGCTTCTGTGGCCTTCAGCGCTGAGCAGAGACGTGCCTCCTGCTGCGGAATCCTCCCGCCCCCTGGGCGCTGGGTAGAGGTAGAGAGGAGGCCCAGGCACCCCGCGGCAGAACCTCCCTCAGGACAGCCACTCCTGTGTGTGGTTCAGTTGCCAGGGCTTTGCAATACTGATCAAAACACTAGAAAAAAACGGAGAGGAACCAGTGGCTTTTCCTGGAGGTTGTCATGGCAAGACAGTTTGTCATAGTGAATTTTTTTAAAAAATCAGTTTTCACAGACAAAACTAAGTGAAGGCAGGTAGAAGGGGCTCACTTGTTTTCAGAAATGAACAATAGAGGCGCTCAAGAAAAACCCAGACTCACTCACTCACCCTTCTGAATAAACCCCGTCAAATCCTCTTACAACCTAAACACCAGAACATAAACGCAAAACAATGACCAGATAGAGTGTTTGCTACCCTGAAGTGGAGTTTTAGATGCTCTAGACTTCATCCTGATCCTGCCTTCACCCAGACTGCGGAGGTGGGTGGTGGGGGTGGGGACAAGGACAGGGGGCCTGGACTGTCGACTCCAGCTCTGCTCTTAATTCAGTATTACTTTCACTGGCCATGCTTAGGCTTCATCCTCTTTGTAAAGTGAGGAGTTATTTAAAACAAAAAAGAAATCTCAGACCTAACCAATTGCTCAGTGGTTAGCACATCAGCCTGTGGACTGAAGTGTCCTGAGTTCGATTCCAGTCAAGGGCATGTACCTTGGTTGCAGGTTCCATCCCTGGCCCTGGTTGGGGCACGTGCGGGAGGCAACCAATCAATGTGTCTCTCTCACATCGATATTTTTCTCTCTCTGTCTCTCCCTGTCCCTTCCACTCTCTTTAAAAATCAATGGAAAGAAATATCCTCCGGTGAAGATTAACAAAACAAAACAGAAAAAAGAAATCTCAGATATTCAAGTTGGATATGGGCTGGGAGTCTAGTGACTAGGGCACTGAGCCTTGTTGCTGTCTATCTCCCACCAATTGGGTAAATGCCGTATGACGGTAGTTTGTACTATAATTACAGATTCCCAGTGGGTTAAATGTAGTAGGTTAAATGTTCTCATTCTCCAGAAAGGTCCAAATACCTCTGTCTACATGGGGAATAGAGGGGCGGGCAAGAGTGCCTGGCTTGTCCCAAGGATCTGCTGAATAAATGAATGCAGATCAGCACAACAGACAGTATCCCTGAAAACCCAAGGTCTACAGCGTACCTGTATGTGAACGCCAAGGTCACTAACCTGCAAGAACCCTGGAGAAAAGATGTCTATACACAATCACAGAAAATAAGCCCATACCTTGCCCTCAGATCTTAGCACATCACTTGTCTTCAGTTAAATGCTTGATGAATGAATAAGAGAGGGAAGAAAAACAGAGAAAAAGTAGGTGAAAAAGCTACCGAGACTGAGGTGAGGGGATGAGGAGGAAAGAATCACTTCATCAGACAGACTGGCCCACACGGGGCCAGCTCAGGCTACCCCAGAAGAGGCAGGAGAGCTCGCTCTGTCCCAGGGAGGAGCAGAAGACTAGGACCCTCAGAGAGAAGCGAGAAGGCAAACTCACTGAGCATATCCACTCAAAAGATGTGTTCATAACACGGCCATTGGCTTTGAATAGCTGAATATCATCCACAAATTACTCTGCTAAGCCACAAAGCAGTTCCTACTTGCACCTGTTTTTAATAAAGAAACCGAGAGCGGATACCCTGAAACCGGTGGCTGGTGTCATGGCCCCATCGCAGAGCCGGGAGGGGTTCTCCATGCAGTGGGCAGATTCAGGTTGGACAAGGCCTTCACACTGAGCTTTCTGGTTGGGATGCTTCCGTAAGAGAAGGGACAAGGTTTGGTTGGCTTTAGTATATTCAGCATCTTTCTACCATAAACTGTGAGAGAGCGGTCTGACTCAATGAAAGAGGTACCGAAAGATTCAAAGTTAATACATCATCCGATACGTAAGACTGAAAGACCAGTGAGTTGTGCTCCTAGAATTCCACGCTCTTGGGAATATATGGATCCTGTAAATCCAAAGTAATCGATGGGGAGGATTAAGTAAGAAAGATGGGTTGGTTCTCAGGGCGTGGGTTGCCCCTGGCTAGCTGCACTTCCTCCTTCAGCTCCCTTTCCTTCCTCTGGTCCTTTCGAACTGATTCTCAGGACTTAACATGACGGAGAACATGTTTGCTGGGGTCAGGAAGAGGAGCACATGATGGGCAAGGACCCGACTGCAGCCCTGAAAGCTTCCTACGTCACACGCAGACCAGGTTTTACGAGCCATTGGGAGATGAAGAAAGGGAAGGTGGCACCACCCCCAGGCAGGGCCTGATGCTGGGCTCTGGACTGTGCAGGAGTTGCCGAGAGGCCACGGTGGCGAGACGCTGCCCAGTAGGCGACAACCTACTGTGGCCATGTTAGCCTTCGATGCCTGTACAGTGACCACCACTGACAGGAAGCCACACGAGGGACAGTGGTCCCAATGCTGCCATATGCAAGCAAGGGGAGCCATCGGGGGGGAGGGGGGGACGGTGACAAAGACTTGCCCCAGACTGTCTCCCACGTGGGACTGACCCAGCCCCGTTTACAGTGTGGAGAGGGGTGGGGATGGGAGGAGGGCATCTGCAGGTCGGGGGGCTGGGGATTCTGGGAGAGACTTTGCAGAGGATGCCTGATCTACTGGGGAACCCAACTCAGCACTATGACTGAGGGCTGATTTGCTGATGAGGTAGTTCCATCCTGACCTCTCCAGGCAGGGTCAGTCTGGGAAGGTGGCAGCGAGGCCTTCTTCCCAAGACTCTTGATCATGAACAGAGACAGGGAAGAGCCAGGATGTGGACTCCCAGAATGCAACGGGGAAAAAATAAGGAAGGAAGGCTGCAAAGGATTCTGAGTGCGGGCTGTTGAACGCTGCCTTCCGTCCACGACGGCGATCTGACACTGGGCCTTGGAGACAGAGACCTCCCTGGAGACCAGAGGGCCAGCTGGAGGAAGGACCTCGGGGCTTCCAGGGGCACGAGCATGGGACGCAGCTGGCTCTGGGCGGGGAGATGACCCTACGGTGCTCAGCAGGGACCACAAAGTTCCAGCTTCAGTTTGTTCCCGGAACGGCAAGCACAACATGGGAGTTGGGGGTCTTCGGCCTCAGAGACAAGGGCGGGGCTGTGGATCCACCTTCTTGGCCTGGGAACACGGGGACCTCCCAGCGAGGCCGCCAGGCCGCCCTTCTGGAATCGCTGGCTGCAGCCCTCACCCTCCCCTCTCCTCAGTGGGCAGGAGAGTGGGGGGGAGGGCAGCTCCACTTGGCAGCGGGACCCACCACCTCCTCTCCATGGGCCCCCTGGCCCCTCTCCTTGGCAGGACCCCGGGGGCCGCGTGTGCCCGCCTAGATCTCCATGTCCACAGGGCGGATGTTGCCCGTCTTGTGCTCTCTGACCCACAGCTCCCTGTCTTTGGCTGGGTCCACTTTTCGAAGCAGCTGGTCCACAGGCTCGACTGTCTGCAAGGGATGGAGAAGAGAGGACACCGTCAGGGGCAGCAGCGCCCGGGACCCGGCCTCAGAGCCAGGCTGCCCGCCTCTCTGCTGTCACAGCAGCCTCTCAGAGGGTTGGGAGCCCCAGGGGAGGCCCGTGAGGGGCGGACGTGCAGACGCTGGGAGAGCGGGAGCCGGGACCTCTCGTCCCCCCCTGCTTCTCACTCGAGCACTTGACCCTCCGGACCGCAGGCTGGATGACAGGGAGGAGTGGCTCAAGGGCTCCAGGTCTGAGAGCAGTTCCACCCTTCGCTCCCACGGTTACCACCACAGAACAGGGCAAATGCATTGTAGCTTTAGATATTCTGCAGAGTTCTAGTTCTTTTCTTTTTGGTAAGAGATTCACTGAGGCAGGCAATATCGACATTGTAGCTTTAGATATTCTGCATAGTCCTAGTTCTTTTATCTTTTTGGTAAGAGATTCACTGAGGCAGGCAATATCGTCTTCAGCTGTTTAACTACCATGAGCTTTGTCCTGGGGAAACGTGCGCTGTATCCACTCCTGCGTTTGGGATGGGTTCCCATGGGTGGCAGGACACCCTGCAGGCCCGTCCCCAGGCTGCCCACCGCCCACTCAGGTTCATCTGTAGTGACCACTTCACCTGCCACAGAACAGTGGTCCCCCCGGGGTCCTGGGGCCTCCGCCTGGGGCGGGGAACTCACGCTTTGGTTGAACATGTCTGTCTCGTGCCGCAGCTGTGTGTACTGGCACAGGTGCTGCCGGATCATCTCCACCCTCTCCACCTCCAGCCGCTCCAGCTCCTGCACAGGAGGAAACGCAGACACATGTGACATGTCCTTCCCACCACACGGGCCCAGACCACCCTCGCACACACGTCGCCGCTGCTTAGGCCGGTCCCACCTGACCCTTCGGGGTCTGATGAGGAACTGGTCCCACATCTAGCGGTGCAGGTGCGGATGCTGACACAGCAGCTACTGCCGCCTGGACCCTGCCCTGCCGGGCGGGTGGGTGCTGGAGCGTTACAGGCCTTGCCTAATCGTGCTCATAATAATCTGAAGAGACAGGCTCTGTTCTTGTCTGCATTTTCCAAACAAGGGAATGAACATCCAGAGAGGGAACTTCACCTGCCCATAGCGACATGGAATTATGGGAGGAGCGAGATTTGAACCCGGACTGCTGTGGTCTGACTCATGATTCTGCACCAGTGCAGACCCGGCTCTGGTTCCCGGGGGTGGAGAGATGGGACGCATGCGGGGTGCCCGTGCCTCCCTGGGCCTCTGTCCTCTGTCCACCCCGAGTGCTGAGGGACAGACCCGAGACCAGGCCGGGGGAGGCAGGGGCCGGGGGTGGGGTGGTCACTGTCAAAGGGAAGAAGAGTGGAAAGGTCTGTCCTTTGGTTTCTAGGTGGTTCCGCATCTTTGGAATTGAGAGGCTCAGGCTGTTGTTCTTGCATAACTAGGTCACTGCCCCGGTGATTACCCAGGGAGGGTAAGGCAGGGGGCTCCGTTAGGGGATTAAGCAGGAGGAAAGCAGGTCACTCCGGTGCGGACGGGCGTGGCTTTGGCAACGGGGCAACGTGATCAGCAGCTGGCATGCTCCTCCTTTCTCCTCTGGCCCAATGACCCATGTGCCCACGTGCCCACCACATCTCACCGCGGCCAGTGCTGACCGAGGAGGAGGTGCTGCCCCTTCACAGGAAAATCTCGAGAAGGCAAGAGAAGGGCTCTGATGCCGATCCCTCAGGCCCCTGATCGGGGGCCACCCCCGCTCCCCCTACACAGCTCCCAGCCTCACCCTTCACCCACTGCCAGGATCTCCCCTGTAGGAGCTGAAACTCCTCTGGGGATGAGAGGGTCACGCATCCTGCAACTTGGCTATTTGTCCTAAAGGGGCCACTGACAACTCGTTGGGGGGTTCCTCAGTTGAACCTGACCCCTCAGGGCACAGCCAACCCTCCCCCGTGTTTACACAGCTAGGAAGGGCCAGAGCAAGGGTATGGATGAGCTTGGACTCACCCAGAGGCGAGGTCTGGACCCCAATGTGAGCAGACATAATGCCTACTTCCACAGTCACCTCACTCTACCACCCAGGGCGCCCTGAGTGCGGGCACGGAACCGGCATGCTCACACATCTCGGGGCACTCACCAGCGTGGTGGTCACCATCTCTTCAAACCACTTGGACTGGGCCTGGTTGTAGAGGTCCACGCAGCGCATGAGGTCATCTCCTGGAAGAGGCCAAGGCGGCCGTCACACCCTGTCTGTCCTTGCTGTGGCTGCCCTCTGCCATTGCACCCCACAGCCGTGCCCTCTCCTCTCCTTGGGGTCGTGGGCCAGTGGAAAGTGGGGGCGGGAGTGAAAAGCGGAAGACACCCGGCACCACAAGAGACCAGCTTCAGTGCCCAACCGAACCTGACCCCAGGCACCGAGAAGTCAGGATGGAGGTTTCTCAGTGTGTGGGGTGAAGTGGGGAGGGGGTTACTCCTAGGACCTCCCAACCTATCACCAGCCAAAGACATGCTTCCTCTCTAAAGACGGTAGCTTCACTTCACATTGGAGAGTCCTTTTGGGTTAAAAAATGTCACAAGCAGCTTGGTACTCGTTAAGAGTTAAAGAAGAAAAATTTGCAAATTATGTCCGTTGTGTGTGTGTGTGTGTGTGTGTGTGTGTGTGTGTGTGTACATGCAGCAGGATGCCATGCTGAAATACAAAATAATGTGTCTGCCGGTGTATGGCTCATCCATGTGCAGTAATGGCATGGAATTATGCACCGAGCCCTACCCACCGACCCCAGCACTGCGTTGGCATGGAGACAGAAAGGCGGGGTGGGAGGAGAGGGGCTCTTTCCGTAGCATTTTATTTCATAAGAGCTCAGAAACAGACATCACTATTCAATCTTGATGCTACTACACTGTTTTCTGCAATCACAGGTACGTTTGAAACGTTTTGTAATTAGAAAGAAAACAACCTATAAGGTAACAGCAAACATGCCGAAGGTACCAGCACCCCAGAACGTTGCTACACAAAACACGGCTCCCAGACCCGCAGCGTCATATGCCCTGGGAGCCTGCCAGAATGCAGCACTCAGGACGACGCGACACCTGGCGAATCAGAACTGCACTTTCACAAGATGCTCAGGTGGTCCACGTGCACCCCCTGAGTGCATGACTTGGTCTATGTGTAGTTTAGATCATCACAGGGTTCCAGGGAGGACGGCATCACGGTCTTTGCTCATGATGGGAAAAACTCGAGCCAGTCAAAGCTAACTAGTTTATGCTTTAAGTCTAGTACTGGGAGTGGATTAGAAGTTATTCCTGTGACATCACCTTGTCATTCTCGTGTGAAGGTGAAGGCAAACGTGCACACGACCCAGGGCCTGGCTCCCTTCCACCTGAACCACACCACTAGCTGGGAGATGACCTTGAGTAACAGAACCAAATCAAGGGCTTTGTTCATTGTGCTCCTGGTCCAAGGTCAAGGACTGGGCCCTTGAGCCCAAGAAAAACGAACTGGAAGGGAAAAGGTCGATATGCCACTGCAAGTGCGTGCCCACTGAGACCTCTGGCTGCTGATACTATGGCTTGACTGTGTGCTGCTGCTTGCATTTTCCTAAACTTTTTATTTTATTTTATGGGGCTTTAGTTTATAATTTTTAAATATAAATAAGTTATATTTAATGGAAAAATTTCCCAGAAATGTACCTAATAGTCACAAACTAAGAAATAATTTTATTTTATTAAAATGATAATGAAATAAATACTTAGATGACAAAGAAAATAAAAGTCTGATGTACATGAATGGCTGGATAATTGAGTGTATGGGTAATGGAATAGAGCTAGCTCTAAGGCATACCAGTTAAAATATAACTTCGGAACATAGAGTATATGACCTAACGTGTAGACATTTAAATATAAACATTATAAACACTGAAAACATTAAAAAAACTAGGACGTATTGATGGTGATTAATTTGGCAAATTAAGATTTTATATTCTTATGTGCTGATTAAATTTTTTTCCCCAAGCAAAGATATTGATTTTATAATGTAATTTTATTTAATAACTTAACTAATTACAGGAATTTAAATATGCCTTTCCTTGCCCGAGCTTTCCCTGCCCAATCACAGTAAGCATATAATGCCTTCTATTTCTGGGTATGTTTCTATTATTTGTTATTGACTTATTTTACACCATCTTATTTCAAAATGTCCATGGCTGCTTCGTTCCACAATGAGTTGACTGTATGAGGTTTAGCAGAAGCTGAGTGGAAGGGACCTAGAATCCAGGTCCTAGACCAGTGATGGCAAACCTATGACACGCGTGTCAGAGGTGACACGCGAACTCATTTTCTTGGTTGATTTTTCTTTGTTAAATGGCATTTAAATATATAAAATAAATATCAAAAATATAAGTCTTTGTTTTACTATGGTTGCAAATATCAAAAAATTTCTGTATGTGACACGGCACCAGAGTTAAGTTAGGGTTTTTTCAAAATGCTGACACGCCGAGCTCAAAAGGTTCGCCATCACTGCACTAGACCATCTGATCTGAACCCTAACCCTATGTCACACCTTCCGGCCTCAGAAAGCACCATGCCCTGTCCTTGCACGCAGTGAAACTTCTTTAAAGGAATATCTGGTAAGTTTTCACTGGTTCTATCTGGCTTTTCTCCCCGCTCCTTGGGCATTAGCTCATATTTACCACTAGGTGGAAGCAGAGACCAATGCACTGGAAGCATCTTTCAGGGAGAATCTGAAATGTGGTTATTTCATGAAAAATGTCAGCTGCTGACTGGGGCGGGCGCCCATCTCCATAGGTGAGCCTCGGGAGACTGCTGGGGTGCAGTCTGTACTTCCAGGGGCTCCCCGCAGTGACAGGGCCCCACAGTTCCGGGCCATGGAGGAGTAACCACTTCCCGGTCAGAGAGCCAGGCCTGGAGGCAGCCTAGCCCGCTCCCACGCCACAGCCCCCGGCCCCCAACCAGTGGGATGCACCTTCCGGGCATCCCTCCCCCAGCTCCCCCTGCTGGGCCTCCCCGACCAGGTGCCCACACCTGGGCGTGGCCCACTCACCGGCCTGCGTGGACTTCCTCCGGGCCTTCTTGATGTCCTCCTCCGTCTTGTTGCTCAGCTTGATCTCCAGCTGCTGGGTCTTCATCTCCAGGTCCCTCTGCCGCTCCGTGAGCGCTTTCCGGGCCTGGGGGCCAAGGACGCGGAAGCGCTGCTCACGGGGCTCAGAGCCAGGAGGGGCCCGCGGTCACGTGGACAGCCTCCCCGTTTCTACATGAGTCCTTTCTTTTCCCTGTTCGTGTGGATGATGCCATCATGGCCCTAGGAGACTCAGCTAGACTAGCATCACTGGGCCGCCCAGTCACTGTGCTGAGCCTGCGACCCTCTCTCTCATCCCGTCTCTCACTGCACTTGGCCTACAGCAAGCCTCAGGCCAAGTCTGATGGAGTGTGCACTTGCAGACAGCCCTAAAATCACAGCCTGGGGGTGGGGTGGGGTGGGGGGCGAGCACAGGGTCATCCACGTCACCTCCAGCAGTGCTTAGTCTGGGTCAGGACGGGTCCTTGGGGGCAGCAGCTGGCCGTCTAGGGTGCCTGCAGCCGTGCGCTCCCCCTTCTCCCGCACCCTAAGTCCTGTGGTCAGCCCCGGGGACAGCTCCCTCCCTTCCAGGGGCCATCAGCAGCTGCCACCAGCTTAGCCCTCATAGGCTTCTGGGAGGGGGTGATTCCGTCAGGAGAGAATCTGCCAGGCGAGGCCCAGACAAAGGGACACGCGTAGACCAGCAGCACATCCAGGCTCCACATCCCAGGAGACCATGGCTGTATGCACCTCGTCTCAGGGACTGGGTGGAGCCCACTGATTTCCCACTGCAGATGCAGCCTCGCCTGCTTCCACCGGCCCTCTGGGCAGTGCCATGGGGAAGAGCGCCCATCTGCTCTTTGGGGGGAGGCAGGTTCCTCAGGTGTGGGCTGGTGACCCCACCACCCCCCTCACTTACCCCGCTCAGCCCACCCTCTTCCAGGAGGCCCCCCTCCACCGGCCCAGCATCCCCGGCCCCTCACCTTCTCCACTGCGGCGTAGCGGCTGGCAAGCTGCTTGCGGAGGTCGGCGATGTGGTGGTCACACTTTTTCATGTCTTTCTTGAAGTTCTCCCGGAAGTTCATCAGGGGCTTCTCCACCTCACTGTGAAGCTGTGGAGGAGAGAGGGGCACACTCAGGACCCCGGGCACCAGCTGCAAGCAAGCGCTGGGGGAGGGCAGCTCCCAACCCCGCAGGTGAGGGGGGGCCTGGGGCGGTGGCCTGGCCCTCTGAGTACAACTGAGTGTCCACTAATGAGGAGGAGGTTTAGGAAGTCGCCTCAGCTGGCCATGCCCCGGTTCACTGCTGGATGGACAGGCTGGTGTCCGGAGCGTCCCGAGTCCCTTGGTGGTCACCTCCTCCCCCTCTGAGCTCCCACAGCTCCTGGGAGGGCCCTGACCTTCCAAGCTGGAAGCTTTCTGGGGGCAAAACCACGCCACCATGGTGTGCCCAGGCACCCGTCACTGGCATGGATGCCATTCTTGGGCGTCGCAGGGCAGCTCTGTTCACCGAACACCTGCTCTGTGCCCGTGCGAGCCTGCGAAGGTGATCTGGACATGGTGCAAAGCTCCAAGAATCGATGGTGGGAGGCAGCTGAGGCCGGTGGGGGCTCACAGGGCCCCCTCTGCCCTGTACCTGGGGGTGGGGGCTGCTCATCTCATTGGTCTGCATGGAGACGGCACACCCATCCCAGCACAGGGAACGGCCTCGCAGGCCGGAGGCCAGAGAAAGAGGTTTATGCTCTGAGGGGAGTGGGGGATCTTTTTCAAGCATTTTCCTTCTCTTTGATTCCTTCCCTCGATCCCACTCCTTTTGGAAGAATTTTTACTTCCACCTTTTTTTTGGTGTGAACATGAGATGCATTTGATGAGAAAATAGGTAAATGTGGAGCTGCTGCCAAGCCAGGTGAGCAGCCTAGAGCAAGCATGTCAAACCCGTGGCCCACAACGAGTATTTTTGCGGCCCAGCCAATATAATGGTATGTCAGAAACGTTTTGATAAAAATTTCCTAACTTAATTTTTATAATATCCTGTTATACATATTAATAATGAACTACAATGTTCACTAATGACTGATTACTATCATCGTGTCGCATTCATTTCCCTTAAGCGCCTTATGCACAGGCGCACTATTTCTCTCCACTAATACTAGTGGCGAATATTTTAGCAGCCGATGGCCACGTCATTAGTCTTGGACTGACTTGTTTGGTGTGCGCAACAGGAAATATTTCACTTTCGAAGAACAAGAAAAATAGGTTTATTTGCGTTATGCTTATTAATTTGTGCAGTTATTCAGTGTCTGGTAAGTTAATGTTCAATAAAAAATATTAATTTTTATTAAAATGTCCTATTATTT
>NW_005370145.1:2471275-2485174 GCF_000412655.1 Myotis brandtii
CACATATAGAAATTTTTTGATATTTGCAACCATAGTAAAACAAAGATTTATATTTTTGATATTTATTTTATATATTTAAATGCCATTTAACAAAGAAATATCAACCAAAAAAATGAGTTCGTGTGTCAGAGGTGACATAGGTTCGCCATCACTGGCCTAGAGCCTTGCTGAGTCAGCCTCTCCAAGCCCTACCCGTCAGCCTCCTGGGCCCTCCTGGCCCAGCCTTCCAGGGCCCCGGGGCCTCCACCTGCCCCAGAAACCCCTCTGACAGGCACAGCTGAGCCTCCCTGTCAAAGGAACACACACACACACACACACACACACACACACACACACACGGCTCTGGGATTCCGGGATCTCTCTCTTCCTCCTCACCAGGCTCCTGGTACATGATCTTTTCCCTGGCGACCTCAAGGGCTTCCGTGCCTTTAGCTCTACACAACTGGTCACACGTGACTGAGTCCAAGAGGCCAGGAGCCTGGCTGGCTTGGCCACCACGGTGTCTGGATTCAGCTGGAGCTGGTGCGGAGCCAGTGCCCCTTCACTTCTTGGGGAAATGACAAAACCCTCAGGGCCCAGTGGCCTGCGTGACAGCAGCTCTGTTCTTGGATGACCTTCGAAGGCTGGCAGGGAGCGGGCAGCCATGCGCCCCTCGCTCCTGGTGTTGGCGGTAAGTATCTGCTGGTATTCTTCTGACCCCCACCCCATTTCCTTGTGTAGGAAACACCCCACCTGGTGGCAGTTTGCGAGATGCTGCAGTGTGACAGCTACGGAGGAAGGCAGACACACAGGTGAGGCCTTTGCTGCAGTGGAGCTCATACCTCAGCTGCCATGGCAACCTGCTCCGCATTGGGGCTGGGAGGGCTCCCTGGGCCTGGAGTGTCCCGAGCCCCTCCGTGGGGTCTCTTTCTGAGGAGGTGGGGGGGTTGATTTCTAGAGGTCAGTGCGCCCAGGAGTGACCTGGAGGGACATTCCACATGGCATCTGGGCACACAATGCTGTAGCTGGCAGAGGGACCCAATCCCACTGCACCGCCCTCTGTGTTTTCAGTACTTTTAAAGTACGTAATTCTTCCTTAAGAAAAAGAAAATTTGGCCGTGTGTCTTTCATACTCATTTTTAACTTTAAGCATCTTTGTCACCGGGAGTCGAGTCCTCAGGAGCGTGTCCTGGTGAGGTCGGGGCGGGCCCGTCTGGGATGGGACAGGCTGCCGATCCACTCGGGTTGCCTGCTGGGAACTCCTCACTCTAGCCTCCCCCCACTTCCTCCTCACACAGGGGAGAGCAAGAGAAACCACGAGATGCAGACCACGGCAGAGACGGTCTGTCCGGCGTTTTCCGAACGGCGGGCGGCTGGGCGCAGTGAAATGAGGTGAGTGGGTCCGGACCAGCTCCTGGTGGGAAGGGCCAGCCCCAGGGAGATGTCAGAGAGCACGGCAGGCGGGAGGAGTGCGTTTCATGAAGTGTGTGTGTGGACGTTGGGTGCGGATGCGGGTGCTGCGGGGGCCATGGAGATGTATCCCAGTGGGTCCCCCCAAATAGGTTTCAAATGGAAAATGGGGGCTCGGAGATGCCGAGTGCCCCGCCCAGGGTCAGAGGCGGGTAGCGGCAGCGCTGACGGAAACTCCCGCCTCCCCTTCCCACTCTGCCCCCAGCCTCTGATGGGTGCCCGGCGCCTCATCCATGATTAGACCGTCTCCCATCACAAGGGACAGGTCTAGTCTCCTCCAGCAGAGCCAGGTGTAGCTTCCTGTGTACACGGCCATCGGTCCTTAGCAGCCTGTTGCTGGTAGCAATGGCTGCAGCCAGCAGACAGAAAAGCCTGGGAGATGGCCTAACAAAACTGCATTTCTTACAGGGCTCTTATGCTGACACAGAGCAGTGGGGCTTCAGTGAGCCTTCTGGAGCAGAGGTTAAATGGGTTTGGGGCATGTGGAGCCATATTATTCATGGCAAACAGTGAATGCTTGGCGCTCTCTTCTTTGTAGAGAATAGCTACACAACGCTGGCGGCTAACGCGGCTGCCTAAGGCCACCGACACTGCCCGGCCAGCAGCAGCAGCAGCGGTTCTCAGAGAAAATCCCTCATACGCTTTCCATCGGCGACGTCCTGGGCATCAGGAGGGCCGGCCCACCACCCAGACAGCCCCCGAGAGAGGGCAGTGTGCTCCTCAGGGTGCCGCTGGCAGCACCCCGTTCACCCTGTCCTCTCCATCCTGCTCCATCGCGGCCCCCTAGGCTGTGTGGCCACAGACTCCGCTTAACCTCTGCCCCTTCTCACGTGTGAGGTGGAGATGCTGTCCTGCCGGGTGGCTGATAAGACTGAGGTGAGTTTTTTCCCCCCCGCACGAACCATCAAGAACACTGTATGACTGTGATTCTGCGACATAATAATATATACATCAGTTCTCGTCCTCGGCTCCTGGCCAGAGCACCTCCCCTTTGTAATTTCCTTGGTGATCACGGTGCTGGAAGCATCTTCTGTTCGAACAGTTGGTCGCTGACCTGGGCTGAGCCTGGTTCCCGTCACAGAGCTCCTGAGTCCCTTGCCATTTCCTGGGTGACAGGAGCCTCTTTGGTCCTAAGGAGGGGACCCTGGGTGGGCTCCTGACTAGTTTCTGGAGGGGGCTGGTCACCAGAAAGACCAAGCCATGATTTCAGCCGCAGGCCCCAGCCGCTGGGGAGTGGAGAGAAGCTGGAGATAAATCAATCGTGCCCACGTGACGAAGCCGCCATAAAAGCTGTCAATCACAGCGTCCAGAGAGCTTCGGGTTGGTGAACACAGCACGTGCCAAGAGGGTGACATTCCACGGGGACAGGAGCCCCTGGGCTCGGGACCCCCCCAGACCTCCTGGGCACTCCTGGGAGATGGGAGTGGTTCCTGCGTTCTGTGAGCCATTCTAGCGAGTTATCACACCCGAGGAGGGGCCGTGAGAACCCTCAATTTGTAGCCTAGTCAACAGAAGTGTGGGTAACCCAGGGACCCACTGCTTGCAACTGCCTTCTGAAGTGGGGGCAGTGTTGTGGGGCTGAGCCCTGACCCTGTGGGACCCATGTTACCTCCACAGACAGTGTCCGCACTGAGTGATATTGTAGGACACCCCGCTGTGAAGGACCTGGCCAGTGAGGGGAAAAAGCACTTGGTGGCAGAAGTGGTGGTATGAGCAGCAGCGGGAAAAGGAAATAGCAGAGGAAAACATAGCACAAGAGAATGTTTGGTCTGTGAACATTCCAGAACCGGGGTCCTGCTGAGGGGAAGTAAGTGCCACGGGTCCCGGGATCTCGCAGGAGCCCTTTCAGAAGCTCAGGCGACCGGCTCCCAGCCCGCCCAGCCCAAGGGCAGCCTTCCCACCCACCTCCCCAGCCAACGGCGGGTTCACAGTGCGGGAACAGAGCTGCTGGGGCCAGGACAGCAGGGAGACCCGGAGGGAGCACCTCCCAGGATCTGCAGCTTAGAAAGAACTCGCTGCCTTGTCTGCACGGCAGGAAGGAGCCTAATTCGCTGAGCTCCCTCCTCGCCTGGCTGGAGGGGCGACTTCCGGTGCAGGGGCTGGTGCCTGGGTTAGTGAGCTATTGTTCGCTGAGCATTCTCACATCTGGGTGGCAGCTCACTCCTGGGCACTCCTACACTTCACAGCAGGAGCTGGAAATAGCACTGGTTTTCCCTTCCACTCAGCTCTGTATACAGCTCCTCCACGTGCCTCATATCTGAGTCATTCATTCTGCCCTGTGTGCGGGGCACCACCATGAAGGGGGTGGGGCGGCCTGTGCTGGCTCCGAGTGCTGCATGTGTAGGAATTTTATAGGCTGGTTGCTCCAGACAGCCAGTATTAAAAACTGTGATCTAAATTCAAAATTAATCAATTACATTAAAAGCAAGCGTACTAAATACTCAGCACGTATCACTTCCTAACTGCATCTCGCTGTCCTCCATGGTCTCATGGCTAGTTCTGATCACTCACTATTGCACTGGGATGGCGGAAACATCGTCCTGGGATGTGCTTCTGCCCATCCCCCAGCCCTGATGTGTACATCACAGACCCTGTGCTACTGCCCATCCCCCAGCCCTGATGTGTGCGTCACAGATCCTGGTCCAGGGCTGAGCTACTGCCCATCCCCCAGCCCTGATGTGTGCGTCACAGATCCTGGTCCAGGGCTGTGCTACTGCCCATCTCCCAGCCTGGACGTGTGCATCACAGACCCTGGTCCAGGGCTGTGCTCCTGTGGTCTCTTCCAAACCCCTGACATTTACAGCATAGAAACTGGCAACACCACACACAGGAGAGGCGGCTGTGCACAGCCTAGCAGCACACCACGGTGTAAGACCAGCCCAGAGAGGCCGCGGGGAGGGGTTACCTTGGCCGAGAACTTGAGGTGGACTTCTGCCTCGTCCGCCAGGCTCTTCTTCACCTGTGCCCACGCCTCTCCCAGGGAGCTGCAACAGGAAGCAGACTGTCAGACTCGGTGGCGGGGGGGGAGCCGCAGTGACCCGATGGAGGAGACCCCGGAGACCGGGCTTGCGTGAGGCAGAGGCCAGGCAGGCACAAAACACACTTGGGCACTGATTCAACCTGAGCCCCCCAAACCGAGCCCAGGAACTGAGAGAGCAGGCTGTAGCAGACTGGGAAATAGCCAGAAACCCAGAGAACTGGGGGAGCTACACAAAAGTGGGGTGCAGCAGCAGGGAGGGCCTCCAAGGCTGGCCGACCGCTCTCCCCATGCCTTCCCATCACCCCTCCCTGGTTTGTTGACGAGGCACAGGCACCTGCTGGGAAGTTACAGAGGGAGGACAAGTGCCCCTCAGGGAACAGTCCTGCTCAAATGGAAGGTACCACACAGTGCTCCCTGCATGCAGGCAAACCCCGGACAGCCTGGCTTCCAGGGCGGGTAAAGGGGGGCCCTCTGGGTCTAGGGAGCTCCTAGCGACGCCCACAGGCAGACAGGCTCTCCATCGGCAGCACAGGAGCGTGGCCCCGGCCGGTCCTGAGCCTGCACGTGAGGCCTGGTGCTGCACACAGCTTCACTGGAGAACGCAGAGGCCTCTCCACTCCGTCACTTCCCATGCCAAGATGCTCCAAGTAGAAGCAACTCCGAAGTCCCCAAGACCCTGCAATGCAGGCCCCAGGCTACACTCTGGTAATTTGCAACTCTTTAACCCTGGGACCTCTACACCCAGCCGTAAACCCAGCCAGTAAACCCAGCCAGTAAACCCAGGCTGACTTCCTTCCAACCAAAGGCCACTTCCCCGGGAGAATTCCTTAAACTCCAGTGGCAACAGCTGACTAACAGACATGGTGCTGCGCGGCCTCTGGGTTTGCAGTGGAGAAGCCAGCAGCTGAGAGCTACCCAGCACATCATAACGGGCTCCTCTGGTTCAGCCCAGGCCTGTCTGGCTGTGGTGCTGCCTCAGGCTGAGGTGGGTGTTCATGGGAAATGACTGACTGAGTTTATCTAGGAGCCTGGCAACAAAGAAAGTTCCGCTTGGGTGACCCCGGCTAGGGAGCCCACCAGAGACGAGATGGAGAAATGGGCAACCCACACTGCAGACATTTCTCTCTGCCTCACGGGTCTGAGCTCCAGGGAGCTGTGGGGGCAGCTCTGGGTGGCGGCTCCTCACCTGACCTGGGAGGCGGGAAGGGGGTCCTGGGCAGGGGATGGAGGGGGTGGAAGCAGACATGGTGGTCATACAGATATGGGAATAGAATACCAGGCCCAGAAACAGACTCAGATGCGGGGGACTGATGTGCCACAAGAATGTCTAATTATCTCAAGGGAGGAGGGACAGCCTTTTAACAAACGGTGCAGACACAACTGTACAACCACAGGGGACACAAGGCCTCTTGACCCTGAGCTCAGGCCATACGGATGGGTTCTCTCAGGCTGCATCACAGACCTGGGGTGAAGGTCAGCACTCTACCAGCTACGGAAGCAGCCCCGGGAGAAGTGGGAGTTCCTTCGAGGCTGACGGGAGGGGTTCGGCCCCGCAGCTGAGCTGCATGTGAGCCTGCAGACGGTGAAACGAGCCCACAAGCCGAAAGGCGTGGGCAGCCCTGAGGACGTGCACATCCCCCACCAGCAGGGCACGCGGTCAGTCACTGGCGCGGCGGCAGCTGCAGTGGCCTGAGCGTGTCATCCGAGGCCACTGGGAGGGCAGGAGGAAGCACAGTGTCCGGATCAGGCCCAGGCTGTCTGGCTCAGTGGTTGCACACTGACCCATGAACTAAGAGGTCAGACTGTCCCCACCTCCAGGCTGGGCATTCACAGGTGGGAGGATGTCACTCTAAACATCAATTGGTCTGTCTGAGCTAATACATGCCCCATGCACCGACCCCCCCCCCCCCCCCCCCCCCCGCAGTTGATTGCCCCACAGAGGGAGGCCCAGGCCAGCCAAGCAATCGGACCCCACACTTGTTGCCTGCAGAGGGAGGCAACTGGTGGCATGGCCCCTTGGGGCCACGTCACCATTTCGAATAAAGCAATTAGAAATTTCCTCATTTGAAGAGAAGTTTTTCATCTGATAAGTGGTTAGTGAAAAAACTAAATTCTGAGATATACGCCCATTCCAATATGCAGTCTGAGGCCTTCCACGTCAAAATGCACGATGCTGTCACAATGCTCAAGCAGAAAACAGCCCCATCCCACTTCCTCTCCACGCGGGAGAGAAAGGCTGCAGGCAGGACGAACAACCGGCCCTGGCCCCTCGCCGGGGCGCACATATGCTGGGGCATCTGATTTGGACACAGCGCTCGAGTGGCCAAGGCAGCTTGAGCCTCCCCCTGGGCAGGTACCTCCCTAGGCTGCCCAGATCTCTAGGCTTCAGCACTGCACTTTGGAAGGTTCTAAGTGGACTGGGCTCACGTCCAAAGCTGTGTGTGAGCAAAACAGTGTCGCGGCACTGTGAGCAGGGCCCACGGGCTCATCCCCCCACAGCGCCTGCTGGAAGGAGTGTGCACGGGGTTAGCTTGTGTGCAAAGGCAGGTGCTCATGGCCACGCTGGAGGCGAGCAGCGCCGATGCACATATGTGAGCGTGTGCCGAGTTCCCCCGTCTGTAGGTGCGTGTGTGCACAGCATGGCGGTGCAGGCCCGATGCCTTCAGCTGGGAGCATATGCTGTGCGTGCGGGCTGGACCGAGTGTCCTCGGCAGCAGCCCAGGCCGAGGAGGTGGAGGCGGGAAGACTCGGGGCAGCACTGTAGTCACAGGGTATGGAGATGCCTGGAAAGGCCCCTGGCCTGACTGTGAGTTGGGGATGGGTCCTCTATAACAGAAACTGAGGTTACATGAGGTCACATGGGTGGGGCCCTCGTCAGAAGGGATTAGTGTCCTTATAAGAAGAGACACTGAGAACTCGCTCTCCCTCCTCACTGCGAAAGGCCACGGCAAAAAGGCGGCCGCCTGCAAAGAAGAGGGGAGCTCTCACCAGACACCCACCTGCTGGCACCTTGATGCTGGACTCCCAGCCTCCAGAGCTATGAGAAGTTAAATTTCTGCTGTTTTAAGCCTATTTTTTACGGCTATAGCCACCCACGGAGATGAATACACACCCGCCACCAGAAGAAACCCCGTGCTCATTAAGCAGTTACTCCCCATTCCCTTCCCCCCACCACCCCCAAACTCACAACCACCATTCTGTCTTACGAATTTGTCTGTCCTGGACATTTCACATAAATGGAATCATATAATATGCAACCTCTGTGTCTTGCTTCTTGCACTTCATCCACATAGTAGTATGGGTCAGTACTTCATTCATTTTTATGGCTGAATAATCCCATCCTATAGCCATATATCCAATGTGGACATAACGTAATTTATCTGTCCAGTCATCCCTTGATGGACATTTGGGCGATGTTGAAGCCCTAACCCCTAGAGTGACTGTGAGTTGGGGATGGGTCCTCCGTAACAGAAACTGAGGTTACATGAGGTCACATGGGTGGGGCCCTCGTCAGAAGGGATTAGTGTTCTTATAAGAAGAGACACTGAGAATTCGCTCTCTCCTCACTGCAAAAGGCCACAGCAAAAAGGTGGCTGCCTGCAAAGAAGAGGGGAACTCTCACAGACACCAACCTACTGGCACCTTGATGCTGGACTCCCAGCCTCCAGAGCTGTGATAAGTTAAATTTCTGCTGTTTAAGCCAGTTTTAAGCCTATTTTTTACTGTTACAGCAACCCACGGAGATGAATACACACCCTCCACCAGAAGAAACCCCGTACTCATTAAGCAGTTACTCCCCATTCCCTTTTTTCCCTAAACTCTGACAACCACCATTCTGTCTTACGAATTTGTCTGTCCTGGACATTTCACATAAATGGAATCATATGCAACCTCTGTGTCTTGCTTCTTGCACTTCATCCACATAGTAGTATGGGTCAGTACTTCATTCATTTTTATGGCTAAATAATCCCATCCTATATCCATATATCCAATGTGGACATAACTAATTTGTCCGTCCATTCATCCCTTGATGGACATTTGGGTTGTTGCTAACTTTTGGCTACTGTGAATTGGGTGCTATGGACATTCGTGTGCATGTATTTGTTTGAGTAGCTGCTTTCAGTTCTTTTGGGTCTAAGCCTGTGAGTGGAACTGCGGGGTCACAGTAATTCTAGGCTTAGTTTTCTGAGGCAGTGCAAGCTCTGTTTCTACAGTGGCTGCACAGTTACATTCCCACCTGCAGGCCCAAACGCTCTGTAACAAGGCAGAGCAGAGAAGGCGCCGTCTTCCTCCCACCAGGGATCCCTCTGTGGCTGGGAGTGTAGGCCGAGTCTCCCCAGCCCAGGTCCCACCCAAGGAGGTCTGGACTGTCGCAGCTGGAAGGGGAGAGGGGCCTGGGCCTCAGGCCCACAGGGGAGAATTCTAAACAAGCAGCCAGGTGCAGAATCCTCTCACACCCAGGTTCCTACCAGCCTTCCCTCAGAAAAGGGAAGCAGGTGCGGCATCTGGGGGCTGATGCCCAGCTACCAGGGGCCAGGGCCGAGGGGGTCCAGCATACGGCAGGAGGCCCTTGGCCACGAGAGAGAAAACAATGTGGAAGTGCTAGCCTTGAGCATGCATGCCCACACTTGGGTCACAGGTGCCCACCTTGAGCATGCATGCCCACACCTGGGTCATGGGTGCCCACCTTGAGCATGCATGCCCATACCTGGGTCACAGGTGCCCACCTTGAACATGCATGCCCAACCTGGGTCACGGGTGCCCACCTTGAGCATGCATGCCCACACCTGGGTCACGGGTGCCCACCTTGAGCATGCATGCCCACACCTGGGTCACGGGTGCCCACCTTGAGCATGCATGCCCACACCTGGGTCACGGGTGCCCACCTTGAGCATGCATGCCCCTCCCCAGCCCAGGTCCCACCCAAGGAGGTCTGGACTGTCGCAGCTGGAAGGGGAGAGGGGCCTGGGCCTCAGGCCCACAGGGGAGAATTCTAAACCAGCGGCCAGGTGCGGAATCCTCTCACACCCAGGTTCCTACCAGCCTGCCCTCAGGAAGGGAAGCAGGTGTGGCATCTGGGGGCTGATGCCCAGTTACCAGGGGCCAGGGCCGAGGGGGTCCAGCATATGGCAGGAGGACCTTGGCCACGAGAGAGAAAACAATGTGGAAGTGCTAGCCTTGAGCATGCATGCCCACACCTGGGTCACAGGTACCCACCATGAGCATGCATGCCCACTCCTGGAGTCATGGGTGCCCACCTTGAGCATACATGCCCACACCTGGAGTCATGGGTGCCCACCTTGAACATGCATGCCCACACCTGGGTCACCCACCTTGAACCATGAATGCCCACACCTGGGTCACGGGTGCCCACCTTGAGCATGCATGCCCACACCTGGGTCACCCACCTTGAACCATAAATGCCCACACCGGGGTCACGGGTGCCCACCTTGAGCATGCATGCCCACTGTGAGCCAGGCCTATGGAGACTTCCCCGCCAATGGGCCCATGGCAATAATCAGTGATCGGTGAAAAGGGACTCCCCCCCCCCAACCCCGAGTGTCTCCTCTTCCTCCCACTCCCATCGCTGTCCTCCCCACTCACCCTTCCTCCTGTGCGGCCAAGGAGTTCTGAGAGAGCTTAGCTAAGTTCTTCCATAAATGCCCACTGTGAGCCAGGCCTATGGAGACTTCCCCGCCAATGGGCCCATGGCAATAATCAGTGATCGGTGAAAAGGGACTCCCCCGCCCCAACCCCGAGTGTCTCCTCTTCCTCCCACTCCCATCGCTGTCCTCCCCACTCACCCTTCCTCCTGTGCGGCCAAGGAGTTCTGAGAGAGCTTAGCTAAGTTCTTCGCATATTCTTCTTCAATCTTTATCCTGCAAGAGGAGAAAACCCAACAGGTCAGCTCCCCAGTGCTAGTTGGTGGGTCCAACCTACAGCCCTGCTGCTTAATCACCGTGTAAGGAACCCACTAGACCATATGCTCGGAGAGTGCGTAGCTCTTGTCTGTCTGGCACACAGTAGGTGCTTAGTAAATTATCTGTTGAATGAATGAATGAATGCGCAAAATTGTCCGAACCTCCCTGTCTGCTCATCTGCAAAATGGGCTATTCCCAGCTGTCTACTGGGTTGTGAAGATGCAAAGCTGTCATCTGCACAGATCCTGACATGGGGCTGGACACATGGAGACCCTTAAACGGATGAATGTAACTCATGATGGACCACCGTGCTGGACGCCCAGTGCTGTCCTTCCCCTGCCAGCCCCAGAGTTCTGGGTTTAAATCTTCCAGGGTGGCACCGGCCCCTCAGAAGCAGAATAGAACTGCTCCCTATCATCTCCCAGCCCCCAATTCCTCTCACGGCCAGGCCTGCAGGGCACCCGTATTTCCATGGAGACCAGGCAGTGCCCAGAGCTGGCTGATTCCACTTCCCCAGAGAGGGAAGTCGCCTTGGACTTCGCTTCCAGCAGGCAGGCCCTTGACGCACTTTCAAGGCAACTCTCCAGGGAGCGTCCAGCACCTGCTTCTCAAGGGCCGTGAGGGTGTCCGCAGGGCGGCCTACCACATCCCAGGGCAGCATCAGAGTGATGGTGGTTTCATGGCTTGGTGCTGAGAGGCCCACAGCCTGCTCCTTCTCGCACTGCTTTGCTGCCAGCGCCACCTCTGGCTGGTCTCTGGGTCTCACCGCTCCCTCCCGATCACTCTGCTTGAGCCCCCAAGCTCCCAGGATGACGGGCCGGCCAGCCTGCGGCCCCCAGCCTGTGACCAAGAGATCGCTCTAGAAAGCAGATCAAACCACGTCACACTCCAGACGGCAATCTCCCGGGGCTCCCTGTGACATCCAGGCGCGAGGCCCGTCTGCTTCAGCACGTCACAGCCACAGTCACAGCCACAGCCACAGCCAGGGCCACCGCCACGCCTGCCAGCTTCCTACACTGAAGCCACAGCAAAGCCCCAGCCCTCGGCCCCTGGCCCGCACGCTCCCGCCTGGGCCTCGCTGCCCCTCTCCTGGCTCTGAGGCTCCCAACGCGACCCCAAGGTGGACGGAGAGAAACTGCGAGCCTCAGGAAAGACCAGGCGCTCAGATTGTAGGCTCAATTCATTTGCCAACACGACACCTTTATGACAGTATAAACCATAGTGTGCTCAAACTTCGGCTTTTACAGCCATTTTCCTACTCGCCTGTTTTATGCTGTTGTTTTCTTGCACCTGAGCTACGCAAGCTCTCAGTTCTCTGCCGGTTTAATGGGTCATAAAATAAAGATTTCATTAAACAAACAGAAAACGGGGCTCCGAAGGGAAAGAGGTGCTTTAAGATGCTACAGAATTATTACTCGATAGTTGTTGTTATAATTAAAAAATAAATAGTGTAAAAATAAATAAATAAATAAATAAATAGTGTAAATATATTGCCATTTACTAAATTATTTCCAGTGTATCTGGGAAACTCCAGATAGAAAGGTGTGTGTGTGTGTGAGCACACGTGTGTATGCGAGCACACATGCATGTGAGAGCATACGTGTATGTCTGAGCACACGTGCATGTGTGCAGGCACACGTGTGTGAGCACATGCAAACATGTGTGGGGGGTAAGGTGCATATGGTGGTGGGTGTGTGAGGTGTGTGGGTGTGTGAGGTGCACTTAACGGGGTTTCCGAACTTGGAGGGGATAGAAAAGAAACTTTGTCTTTTTATATCTTTTCATCTTTCCATCTGGGCCAATTCACTGTCTCCTCCCCTGTGTTCATCTGAACCACTATTATAACCCCTGCACTTCCTTTCCAAAAGCACCTCACCTGACTCTCCCAGTACACCGAGCTCCTGAGGCAGGGAGGGCGTGGGGAGGGGCGGTGGGTTTTGTAAGCCCAGGTCCAGGACACAGATTTGGTTCCAAGATTAACTGAAAGGTAACATTCTCCTTTTTCTCATGCTAAGGGACGGTGCTCCAAATGAGGGCCATGTAGGTAGAGGAGCCAAGCAGCCTGTGTGGGGACAGCAGGGAGTGGTGGAGACGATGGCGAGCTGGGAACACATGCTCCCCCTACAGAGGCTGCGGCCACTCAGCTCCAGCCAAATGCCACCTGAGGGATGCCGAGCCACCGCTGCCAGACTTCCTGCTTTCTCCAGAGATGCCAGATTTTAACTCACGATGGTCCATCATGAGTTACATTCATCCGTTTAAGGGTCTCCATGTGTCTAGCCCCGTGTCAGGATCTGTGCAGATGACAGCTTTGCATCTTTGTTTTACTATGGTTGCAAATATAAAAAAATTTCTATATGTGACACGGCACCAGAGTTAAGTTAGGGTTTTTCAAAATGCTGACACGCCGAGCTCAAAAGGTTCGCCATCACTGTTCTAGTTTCATGCCCCCCTTGGTGCTATCCAAGCCCAGTGCTGGGGGTGCAGGCTCATTCCTGCCACTCACTCCCCTCAGGCTAAGGGGCCGCCATAGGCACTGTCACCAGTGCCCTGAACTGGGGGTGGGGGGGTGGGGCTCACCTCTCCCGAATGAATTCCGACATTTCCTTCTGCATCTGCTTGCCCTTCAGTTGTTTCTGAAGCAGCAATTCAAACCCAGCCACGTTGCCGTTGCCCTGGGGGTCCTTCTTATCAGCCTAGAAAGGAAGCAGAAGCAGGAGCTTCAGTGATGGCCGGGCCAGAGGGTGGAGCACAGGGCAGACAGACCCAGAAGGGACCAGGACACCTGGGAACCCTGCCCGCAGCCCAAGAGGGAGGACAGGGGCGGCCTTGGCTGCCTGACCCATGCGTGTCTCCTGGTGCCCCGCCCCCACGGGCCTCTGACACGTGAGCCTCCCCCCCACCCCCGCCCCTCAACCTCCCAACCTGGAAAGCAGAGGAAGGGCAGGTGGCCGAGAGCACAGGCTCTGATCCCCAAGGGCCCATCCCTTCCAACCAGGGGCTGCCAGGCTGGCGGGCCCTCGGGGGAGTCCTGGCATCCTGACTCTAAGCTGCGACCGTCTGTGACCTTGGGGTCCTCTGTCCCTAACCCTACCCCATCCCATCTCCTGTCAGCTTCTTGCACTGGCCGGGCAGCGCCATCTTCCAATGCACATTCACGGAGGATCAGAGAGGCCTCTGAGAGAAGCTGGATTGGAGGAGGCCAGAGTGGACGAGGGCGGGCGCCCGGGCTGACATCAGCAGGGGGGTTGGGGGGGATCTCAGGAGCAAGTCTCCACCCACTCCAGCCTGAGCTGCTTCGCCTGGGATAAACCACACGTGGAAATGGCCGAGCACAGTGCTCAGCAGAGACTACGTACTCAGTGAATAGCAGCTACTACGAGCTCCTTTCAAGTAAAAGTCAGGACTCAGAAAAGATGGCAAGTCAATGAAATGGAAACTTAGTACCCAATTCATTTTGCAAGCCATTCTCTTAAAGTTTCAAAATTAGACGGTTTAGCTGTGTTTGGCCTGCACTTCCTCAAGGACACCTGCCCCTCCCTTTCCTGC
>NW_005370145.1:2485302-2489828 GCF_000412655.1 Myotis brandtii
CTCCTGCCCTGCTGCCCCCATGGCCTTCCCTACGGGACATTCATCGGGCACCTGCCCTCACAGCTCTCGGAGCCGCCCAGGTGCTGGGTGTGCCTCCCCCATCCCAACCTTTACCACCAGGAACCAGGGTCAAATGCTTTGGTATTTAATGGAAGGAGTTAAAAGTATGGCCTGCGACCTCACAGAGGTGCGGGGTCAGCTCAGCCGCTGTGTGACTGGGTCAGGGCTTCTCCATCCTGGTGCGTCCTCAGGCCCCGCCCCTTGAAATGGGAACGGGTTGCACCTCTAAGACCCCAGAATGGACACTTTAGGAGAGGGGAATGGAAAGGGGTGGTGATGCCCAGCCGGCGTGGCTCAGTGGTTGAGGTGAGTGTCGACCTATGAACCAGGAGGTCATGGTTCGATTCCTGGTCAGGGCACATGCCTGGGTTGTGGACTCGATCCCCAGTGTAGGGCGTGCAGGAGGCAGCCGATTGATGATTCTCTCTCATCATTGATGTTTCTATCTCTCTCTCCCTCTCCCTTCCTCTCTGAAATCAGTAAAAATACTATATAATGAAAGGGTAGTATGCAAATGGTCCCCTCGACCAGGAGTTCGTCTGGAGTTCGACCAGGGGGCGGGGCCAGCTGGGGGAAGAGAGGGAGTACCCGGCTGTCAGCCGGCAGCTGCTAGGGACCCTACCAGTGCACGAATTTCATGCACTGGGCCTCTAGTAAAAGAAAAGAAAATGACCAAGACTTCTACCAGTTTCTGAGGAGCTGGGCTGTGCATTTGTCAAGAGATGTTGACTTGTGGAAAGACACACATAACATGAAGTTTACCATCTTGGCCATTTTTAAGTGTGTAGTTCAGTGGCATTAAGTATTCACATTGTTGTACAACCATCATCTCCAGAACTTTTCTTTGTCTTGGGAAATGGAAACTTTGTCCCCACTGAACAATTTGCAAAGGCCCTGGAACCCCAGAATCTGGAGCTCTCTACACATCCTTAAGCCCAACCTCCTGACTTCGACGGAAACAGGGAAGCCCCGGGGTGAGGCACCTGTCCCAGGTCGCCCACAAGTGACAGAGCAGGTCTGGAGCCCAGATTCCTTCCCTGGAGTGGACTCTAGTCTCCTGCCTTTACCCAGCAGCAGAGAAAGGGACCGCCTAGCTTACCTGCTTTCTGCCCGGGTTTCCGTGTTGCCACGAATGAAAACCCTATCAATTCTCTGAGACTTATGGAACATTCTGGACTCCAGAGGGTCTTAACTTCCCACCTCAGATGCTAACTCTCCCACCAGTCCTTTAGGTTTCAACAGGAGAGGCCCCTCTGCTTTGAGCTCAAGGCCCTTCATGCCCGCCGAGGGGTTCATTCTTGGTCCTTGGGGCACAGTGTGGGGGAAACTGAGGCACCACTTACCCAGAAATAGTCGCAATAGCTCCACTCGGTTGGTTTCAGCAGCTGCTGCTCCGGCATCGTGTCCGGGTGAGGGAACGTCACACAGTTGATCTGCAGGCACAGGACAGGGAGAAACGAGGGCTGAGGGCTGGGAGGCTGGGAGGGCTCTGCTCCCGGACACAGCGCTGCAGAGGCGCCGGGCGGGTCAGCGTGAGAGAACGCACACGGGATCTCGAGATGCTCCAGGGCCAACATGTCAAATGGGGGCACCAGTACTCACACCCACCCTAGAGGGCTGCCCTTGGTACAAACTCTCTGGGGGGCGGACTGACAGCGTCTATCAAAACTGCCAACATCAGAGCCTTCGGCCCAGCGAGTGCACTCGAAGAGTCTAGCCTACAGGTGCGTTTCACAGGTGTGCACCCGGCAGGGTGCCTGCCCCCAGCACCCTCTGTAACAGCAAAAGGCTGGACACAGGTCCTCTGTCCACCAGCAGGGGGTGGGTCAGCAAAGCAGGAGACAGGCGGGCATCCAGGGAAGTGGCTTCTAAGCAGGATGTCAGGACAGACTGAGTGGGGAGGGGAGGGAGCAGGTGCAGGATATGACTGTACGCCACCATTTGTGTTAAAGGGGGGCATATACACCTTTGGTTATTTACTTATGGAATACTTCTGTGGCTGATAACACTGTTTGCTCCCGGGGAAAGGAATTCTGTGGTCGGAGGTCAGGGGTGAAGAGTTACCCTGTGAATTTGATCTCATACAATGTATTCTACGAACAGAGAGGCTGCGGTGCTCACCCAGGAGCCTGCTGGACAGTGCAGTGCAGATGCTGGGATGGGCTCAGACCCTGGCTGAGCTGGTCCCGCAGCCCTGCTCTCCCTGCCTGGCGGAGTGGCTTTCTACTGCTCCTGCTGATGTCGCGTCCAGCCGGGTCCCCGCCATGGAGCCCGGTCCCTCCCATGGAGCCTGGCCCCTCCCATGGAGCCGGCTAATTTGTGTTCCTTGCGGGAGAGTCCCACCAGGCCTGAGTCCTGCCCTATCCATCTTTAACCCCTCCCTGCGCCCCAGCTGCTGAAGTGGAACCACACACGGTCAAGGTAAGAACAGTGCAGAAAAGCCCCAGCTTCGAACAGAGGCACAGACTCCGAGGCCAGGCAGCTCACACAACAAGGGAGGTGCCCTGTGTCAGGAGCTGCAGCTCAGGGCGGGGCGGGAAAGACCAGCCTCTGCTTCGGGAAGGGGTGGGGGTCTACGGAGCTCCATCTGAGCCCAAGGGGTGGACTGCTCTCACCCCCAGCAACTGTTATCAAGACAGAGTGAGGAGCCCATCCTTGTCAGGTTATGCGATGACCGAGGAGCTTCAAATCGGGAATCTGATGTGAAGTGTCTCAGTTTTGAAATGTTGGCCAATGAATCCAAGGCTAATAGTAATGATGTCAACAACAATGTAGGCAAGCCAGCCCCTCTGCCCGCTGGGTCAGGCCCGTAGGTCCCAGCCATGGCCTGTTCCAGGGTCGGGAGGGCGGCTGGAAGTAAATCCACACCCCCACCCCCCGCCCCGCTGGCTGCCGGGGGCCAGGCCTCGCTTATGGTCCTGCAAGGAGAGTGTGGGAGAGTCCAGCCAAGAGAAGGAGCCCCTCCCCCCAGAAATGGGGCTGAAGTCTGGGCGCGATTCCCACCCTGAAGGAAGCAGGACAGGCAGGAAGGATCAGGGGCACGCATGGCCCAAACATCCCTGGTGGAGAGGCACTGAATCCCACCAAGGCCAACGTGGAGGCCGAGGCACCCCCCGGGGCGGGGCGTTTCCTTCCAATGCTGCTCCCCCGGGGACCCCAGGTGCCAGTGATTGAGGTCAGTGTCGACCTATGAACCAGGAGGTGCCAGCGACCTGCGGGGCCTGCTTGGGGGAGGGCCGGCCTCTCCATGCCCAGGAGCGGGCAGCAGTCCCCAGGCCCCCTTTTCGGGCTTCTACCCCAAGGTGTGCTCATGGCTCTGGCGACCCCTGTGGCAGGGTCTCTCTCGCAGCAGCCATGGAAACGAGGGATGGATTCTGAAGTTTCCCACAGTCCTCACTTCACGTGTTTCAACAAAGCACGGTGATCACAGTGCATCTTTATTTTACTTAATAATGCTGTCCGTGAAAATGTCACCCAGATTTAATGATAGGTTAGCTGACATTGGATTGAGGACTAAGAATCACGGAATTTGGAGGCTGAAGGCACTGGGGGTGGGACCAGCATCTTCTCTAGTGCTGGGTCGGGATCTGGAAGGCAAGGGGTCGGCCTGTGCCCCTGGAGCAACCACTGAAGGAGAGTTAGCTGAGTTGGGGGGAGGGTAGGGGGAGATCAGGGAGGGTAAGGCCTCCTCCCTCGGTGGCTTTTGCCACTCTGTGGGGACACTGGTCCTGGGATGGGCTGGCCCGGGGCCCCAGGGTAGCTGTTCTTGCCTCTGTCAACTCCCAGCTCTCCCAGGGGGGTTTCTCCGCATCCTCAGAGCCCTGCGCCCCCTGGTGGGCGTCTCCGGAACTGCACCGGCTGCCCTCCAGGAGGCAGTGGTGCCTCCTGCAATTCCCGGGGAGCCCTCACCCAGGCGCCCTGCCAAGAGCTTCGCAGGGATTCTCACTTCATCTTCCCAGGAGCCCCACGGGCTGGGCAACACTGGCCTCGTTTGATGTGAGGATCGCCCAGGCACGTATTTGAATGCAGAGGATGACAACAGAGCTCACCCCTCAACCACCCTGCTGGCTGCTCAGCGGACCCCCTGCTCGTCCACATGCCACGTGGACGGTACGCGGAGGGTGCACGCGGCTAGACCTTCCCAGCACCCTGTACGTGTGCATTTGTAATCACACTTCTCGTGACTGTTCATTTCCCGTCTCTCTTCCTGCTCTCTCCCGCGTGCCTGGCCCAGCTTGGGCACCTGGCGGTGCTCAGTGCTTCCAGGTGTGATGACTGGAGGCTGGAAACAGCAGGTAGAGTCTCTGCCCTCACGCTTTTACAGCCCCGTGAGGAAGGGATACAAGGAATAAGTAACTGCAGTACTTGGGAGGAATCTACCACTGGGTGAGCATGGGGCGCTGGGGCTGCGTGAAGGGGAGGGATCTCGGAGGGGGTGATATTCGGTAATACAAGTGGGGTCAAGG
>NW_005370145.1:2489991-2490917 GCF_000412655.1 Myotis brandtii
GGGGAGAGGGGGGGGGGGGGGGAGGTGAAGAGTGTGGCAGGGAGGGAAAGGGCCCGGGGTCTGAGGGTGCCCTGCACGGCTGCCGGGGAACGTGCTGCTCTGTGGCCGGGATCACAGTCAGGGAGCAGACAGCACTGAAGCCAGAGGGGACCTGTGGCATGGGGGGCACGGGAGCATCTGGCCACGGACTCTCAGGGTGAGCCATCCGCTGCAGCACGGAGGACACACAGGAGGGAGCCTGCAGACGACCTCAGCCACCAAGGAGGCCCCCGCAGTGACCAGGGGGCGTGACGGTGGCTCGGAGCAGCTCAGCCAAGTGGAGAAGCGGAAAAATGCGGGACAGACTTCACACTACCATGAAGTTAGCTCAGCGACTGTCCACTGCAGGGGTTGTCCCCTCCCCTGCCCCGGGACATCTGGCGACCTGGAGACACTTTTGGTGGTCACACCTGGGGCGAGGGGGGGGGTGTGTGTGTGTGTGCTGCTGGCACCTGGTGGGGAGAGGCCAGGGATGCTGGTAAACACCCTACAATACACAGGGCGACTCTGCACCCTGCCAGCCCACCTCCGGCCTGAGGATGTGTGGGGCCACTTGGGTGAACGGCAGCCACAGACCAAGGTCAAGTCGGGGGCTCTGCCAGTCCCCCCACCCTCAGTTTCCCCAGCAATCATTTCGCAGGGTTGAGTGTTTACCTAAAACCCTGGGGGTGTTGGTTACAACGCAAACCTTCCAGCCAGGCCCCCGAGAGATGAACCGTAGTCTAAGGTCCCACGGAGGGACCCTGCATTTTAACACGCATCGCGGCGGCCTCAGGTGCCGACCTCACTTGGCAGCCTGGCTCCCGAGAAGTGGGAAGCGCTGAGTTAGGTGGGCGGGAAGCGGGAGGGGAGGCCCCTGCAGAGATGGGCAAGGTGTGCTGGCCAGG
>NW_005370145.1:2490981-2499348 GCF_000412655.1 Myotis brandtii
GGGAACGAGGCCCATCTGCTGGCCTGGGCACCGAAACTGAAGGCCCGTCAGGCAATGCGGGGCGGCCCCATTCTGCTTCCCGCTCTTCATTTCTCCTTTTCACTTACCTCCTACAATTCCAATCCCCCCTCCCCCATCCTTCTCCCTCTCTCCCCCATTTCTGGAAACTTTTGGGAGTTCCCACTCTGCTCCAGCACTCTAGGCATTTTGTGGCAATTCGAAGATTTGCCCTTGAAGTCTGCCCATGCCCTGCCCTGCCCCATCAGCTCCAGCAACAAGGAAGCTGCTGCTGACCCATCCATTGGGGCTGAGCCACCCTGCCTGCCCAGAAGGCAATGTCCACTGTGTGTGTAGGGGGAGTGGGGGTGGGGGTTGGGGAGAGGTAACAGCATAGGTCTGGAATCCTAATGGCTCCCAGCTGTGTGGCCTTGGGCGGGGTGTGGCTCTGTTCCCCAGTTTCCTCATCTGTAAACAGGGTGGTGAGACTATGAATGTGCACAGAGCACTCACCATGTGCCAGGCCCGTTTTAAGTGCTTTCCGCACGCGGACTCAGTCCTCACACCGTCCCTGTGGCACGATACCCACCACCTCCCACTGCACAGATGTGGACACAGACACAAAGACACAGGGGACCCTTCCCCAGGCCGCTGCACAGCAGGCAGGCCTGCACCGCACACTCTGGCTTCAGAGCCCAGGTTCACGATCACCACACGACGCTGGTCCCCGCGCCCCCGCCTCACAGTGCATGGAGGCGAAGTGAGCCGCGCCGAACACGGCTTATGCATTAGAAACGCACACAAGAGTGGCAGCAATGATTGCCGTTATTGTTTGCCTAACCATTTTCCCTTCCACGCAGGACTGTCAGCCTGCATGAGCCAGGGCGTGCACCCACTCTCGGCTTCACCGCGGTGGGGGTGGCCCGAATGCTCAGAAGTGCGCGTGACGGAGCCCGAGAGCGAGCCCCCGTTCCCAGCTCTGCTGCGCTTGTGTCAAAACGGCACAGCGAGGGCCACACTTCTTATGTCTCCAAGGCCTTGGCTGTTTGAGCACCTGGGCACCTCACCTGCCCACCTGCAGGGGGCACTGCTAACCAGCGCCCCCTTTCCCAGGCACAGGGCTGACAGGATGCTGCACGTGGGGCTTGTGGCTGCGGGAAGGGCCCTGGAAGGCGGTGTGGCCACTCCAGGGAGAAACCGCTTGCTTCCTGCCAGGAACTCCCGGGAACTCTATTCTTAGGGATCTTTCTCTTGCTTTTAACTCTGACATCTTCCAGAAGTTACCCGGCACAAACGCAACCCTGCCATAGCTGTAATTTACATGTCACGTCGCTTGCACAGAGCGCGGTCCACCCCCTCACCCTCTCCCGCCCACCCTGCAGAAATGGCTCCTGCCTCATTCCAGCCTCCATCCTTCTCCTAGCCCCCCCCCCCCCCCCCCCCCCCCCCGCCACCTCAGAGAGAAAAGTGAGGGGTGACATCGACAGAAGGGGGGACCCACTGGGAACTCTGGCTGCATCCAAGCTTTGGAACTTCCCAGTTCCAGGCTGGGCATCACTTCCACTCTCTGTCCACGTTGTCATGGCAACAGCCCATCTGTGGCCGAAAGCCCCAGTTTGCCGCCCAGCCGGTGAGTGCTCGGAGGGAGCCACTTACCGTGATGGTGTTCTCCTTGCTCTGCTTTTTGCCTGGTGACGAGGACCCCAGGTTCTGGAAGGAGAGATAAGAAGCATCGTCAGAGCTGTCCTCCATCCTGGACTCCCTCCCACTCCGGTCCCCTGAAGGCGGTGGGTTGGCGACAAGCGCGTGCTGCGAAGTTCAGGATGTTCAGCCTGCCGCTGACCCTAAGTCACCATCGTCTGGGAGAGGCGGCGGGAGTACCCCTGACCCCACTCTGTTCCTGTCTCCTGTGCCCTAGGCTGGAAGGCTGGGGGGAACCGCTCCAAACCAGGCGGCCTCCTCTTCTCTACGGTTTGGGAGTTAACCCTCAGCTGCCCTCTGCTGGTGAGCGGCTCCGTGTGCGCTTGCTGCCTGCACCTGCAGAATCCACTGGGGAGCAGAGGGTTAAGGCAGGAGGCAGGCTGCAGGCCACCACCTCCTGGCACAGGCACCCAGGATGCCGAGCAACAGCTTCATCTGAACCCGGGGCGGACACATCCAGCCCGATATCCATCCATCCGTGCCACGTGCCCTGGGGCCCAGCCATCTCCCTGTGCGTTCCAGCCCCGGAGCAGCACGGATCTCAGCTGAAAGCCGTCGGTCAGCCTTCACTCAGACTTTAAATTGCCTGTTGTCTTCCTGCTGCCGGCAACCAAACCACTATCCCAGTGCATCGGGCCCACGGTCCTCAGCAGCCCCCAGCCGAGGACGGTGCTGGGTCGGAACACGAGGAGGGCTGGCTGAAAACGCCTCAAGAGCCTAGGAGCCTAAAGGGGAGGTCAGCTCTGGGTCTCGCTGTCGCACTCCCAGCAGTGACATCAGGGAGTCGGTAGGGCCTCCGGGCAGGATGGCGGCGTCCACTCCCGTCCCGAGCCACGCCCGGCCTGGCGCAGGCTCACCCCGAGGCACGCGTGTGGCCTTCGTGGGTGGGAGAGTCCCTAACCTTTCTCTAGTGGAGCGTAAGGAAGCGGCTGTCAGATTTTACAGATGAAGTCCCAGAAAAGGCCTGGAGGGGCTTCTCCAGCAAGCCCCTGGAACCCCACAGCCTCCCACCCACGGGGCGGGAATGATTTCTGGGGGACAGAGAGGGGTCAGCCCGCCTCAGGGACATCTCTGCCTGAGTCCCTGCTCATGGTCTCCTCGGCTCCTTCCTCTCTCCCTCCCAGACCTACTCTGGCTGGTAACTAAAATCAACTAATAAAACCATCCACCAAGACGGTCCAGATAAAAAGGGCCTCACAGGTCATCGCTCTCACAGACAAGAAAGTGAACTCGCTCGCCTTCACATCCTGCCGAGTGATGTGACTTCTCTGAGCCTCAGTTTCACCATTTGTTACCGACGGTCCTCAGGCTTCGGGTGCATCAGAATCAACTGAGCCCCAGGCGTGTCTCCCAGGGCTCCCGGTCCCGCAGGCTCGGGTGGGCTGGCGCCTCCCTGGGAGGCGCCCGGTCTATGTTCTGTCACTATCAGGCGCCCCACTTCCGGCAGCTCCTCCAGCAGCCCTCCCGGGACCTGGGGCAACAGCATGCTGGGGACCAATCAGCTTCTGCCCATGTTTTTAACGCACCCACTCATCCAGCTCACCCACCCTGGACCCTCCAAGTTATCAGTTCTGCCCGCGGGCACTTGCCAAAATGGGGCTGCCCAGGAGGAAGGCATGGCGGGCACCCGGGTGCCATTCTCCAAGGAGAGGAGACAGGTGCAGGGCCTCTCGAGGGCTCATTCGTGCGAGGCACGGGCCAAGCAAACACAGCTGACCCTTAGCCAACACGGATTTGACGGCACGGGTCCGCCTGTACATAGATGTTACTTTTTTTCAATAAATATATGGTCTGCCCTCCTTATCCCAGGCCTCACATCCTCAGGTTCAAGCAGTACTTCTCAACTGTGGCTGGGAATCCACGACACAAATGCAGGCGAGCTGTGTGCATCCGCGGCCGAGGCTCTGTGCCACTTATTTTTTTTTAAATATTTTTTTAATTGATTTTTTACAGAGAAGAAGGGAGAGGGATAGAGAGTTAGAAACATCGATGAGAGAGATCGATCAGCTGCCTCCTGCATGCCCCCCAGTGGGGATGTGCCCGCAACCAAGGTACATGCCCTTGACCGGAATCGAACCTGGGACCCTTCAGTCCGCAGGTCGACTCTCTATCCACTGAGCCAAACCGGTCTGGCTCTGCGTCACTTTATAGAAGGGACTTGCATATGCGAGGGTTCTGGTAACCACTGGGCTCCTGGAACCAATCCCCCGCGGATACTGAGGGGCTGTAGATACTAGCAAGTTTGTAGGGAGTCAAAAGTTACATGTGGATTTTCGACTGTGCAGGGACTCAGTGCCCGGACCCTCCCCCACCCCTGCCCCTCACCGCACTGTCCAGGCTGAACTGTCCCTGAGAGAGAAGGCGGGAGGGGTCTCTGGGATGGGTTCTGCAGTTTGCAGGGTCTCCCTGTCGTCGACACTGGGTGCCCTCACTCCAGCCACCAGGAGGGCAGCAGCGCAGACTCCAGCAGCCCTGGCCACAGCCTGCAGTCGGTGTCGGTGTTGGTGCTGAGGGGATGGCGACGAGGAGGACGAGGGGTGCCCTGGCAGAGGGAGGAAGCTCTGCCACCCGGGCTTGCTTACGAAGCGGACACCAGGCTAAGCCTGTGACACCAGCAAGTTCGAGGTATCATCTGCGCTTTACAAATGGTGAAACGGAGGCTGGCAGAAACCAACTGCCTGTGCGGGGCCACAAGGCAAGTAAGTAGGGGACATCGGAAGCCAAGCCTGACTAACCCTTCCTCTGCCTCCCGCCATCTCTCCACCTGAGACCGGGTGCCATAGACCAGTTCCAGCATGTCATAATTTCAAGAGTTTCATCAAAAGGTTGATGAAACTTGGGGACTCAACAGGGTTGAGTCACACATGTAGTCACCTGTTGGGAATGGCTAAAGGCATTTCCCCAAACCTGAATAGGAAACTGATTGTGGCTGCCAGAGGGTTAAAGGGCATCTTAATCTACATGTTATTGCCTCCTACTGGCCAAACACCTGAACAGCCGTAGGCTATTCCCCCATTCTGACAATGCCTCTGTACCCTTTGAAACCTTACCCTTTGAAGTGTATTATCTCCACCTTGCCTTAGGACAAATTGTGTTAATAAAAGCGAGGGTCCTAGACAAGGAGGGACTCTTCAGTTCCTTTAGCTGAAGGTCCTCTGACCCCCAATGCCTTTCAAAATTATATCTCGTCTCCGGCATCTTTATTAGTCTCTGGATTCCTATGTCATCTACGCGCAGCCCCTTTTCCAGATTCCTGAACCCTTCTTGATGCTGGGACAAGAACCCCAGCAACTGGGACCCTCTTGTTCTCCAGGTGTCTGCAGGGGTCAAAGATCTCCATCGTCCACAAGCACTGATTTTGGAATCACTGTGTCCAAGGCTCTGTGGAATGAGGCTCACACAGAGGTCACCTCCTCCCATGACTTGGGCCAGGACGGGAGGGCAAGTACTGGGACGTGGGGCGGGGTTGGGCGCTCTAAGTGTGGGCGTCAGCACCTTCCCATCTCCGTCCTTAGCTGTGCATCCCAGCCAGTGCTGAGCGGGGTCTCAGGCTCTCTGAGGTGGTTTCAGGCTCTACATTTGTAGCCGATTACTATTGTCCCAATGTCATATACGTATACATAGAAACATGTTGTATACGTGCATCATATACACATACATGTAACATACACACGTGCGCGCGCGTGCGCACACACATCCACACACACCCACACCCACACACACACCCTGCAGCACTCCCCTGAAAGGGCCCAGAAGGAAAGACCCCTCAGTCACAGTGAGAACCCCTACTAGCTAAGGGTTGGTTTCTAAATGCTATTCCCACTAGAGGAACTCAGGCTCCTTGGGAAGTGGCCAATTCCAAAGGCCCGGGCCAGCCGGGAACACCTTATTCCAAAAATGATGTGATATAAATAAAAGGACACGGAGGCCAGCTTCCAGGGGCCCCCACAAGCCAAATTTGGGACAATCTGAACACGAATAGGAAAAATGACCACAGATGTTTAACTCCAAAAGCGGTGATGGGCGAGGGGAAGGCAGCAGTCTTCACAGAAAAATGTATAAAGAATTAGCAAATCACCATTTGCAAACCCCAACGTCAAAACAGACTCAGGCCTCGCTCACCAAGGATGCCCGGCGCACTCGGTGAGGACTGTCAGGGCCCGGGATCCCCACACGCTCTCAGCCTATCACCCCGCAGACGGTGACAAATCACCAACTAGGAAGGTGCCCCCGTGAAGGAGAAATGTGGCCATTGCCACACTGAGAGCTCACACTCAGCACCCCGCAGGTGTGACCTGGGAGCGTGCGGCTCCAGACGTACACCGTGAGAAGCACGCAGCAGGCCCCGGGTGGCATTGTGGCCAAGCGGCCGAGCCCGGGCCGAAGCATAAGAAAACAATTGGACCAAGAATGTAGGCCCTTCTACAAGACAACCGACCTGGACTCCTTCCCAAAAAAGGCAACGTGAGGAAAGACAAAAGAACAAATGTGTAGGAAGAATAAGAGAGACTAAAGTGATAATTCAGATAGAACATGCTTCCATGCAATGGAATACCATTTGGCTATAAAAAAAAAGATTGAAGGGCTGATACATGCTACAACATTAATGGACCGTGAAACGCTATGAGAGAAGCCAGACACAGAAGACCATATGGTATGATTCCATTTATGTGCAATCTCCAGAACAGGCAAACCTGTGGAGACAGGAAGTAGCTTAGTGGTTGCCTAAGGCTTAGGGAGGGGGGTCTTTTTGGGGTGATGAAATATTCTAAAATTCATCGTGATGGTGATGGTGCAACTTGGTGACTATTGCACACTAAAAACCAGTGCGTTGTACACTTAAAATGGGTGAATTACGTGATATGTAAATTATATCTCAATAACGATGTCTTAGAAAGAGAAACTAAAGAGATAGAGCAACCAATATATCCAGGCGTGAGACCTGAATGGGCCCTGGATGGTGGAGAAAAACAGGGATAAAAGCCATTTTGAGGACAGTGGTGAATTTGAATGTGGATTATATGCATCAGATGATGATTGAATTAATATGTCCTTAACTGTGTTATTGGTATTGTGGCTATGTCTTCCCCTTTGGACACATTATAAAACGTTTACAGTTAAAACGGTATGTCAGGAATTTGCTTTACAATAATCCCAGTGGGGCCAGGGGAAAGGACTGGGAAAATAAATGAGACAGGATTGGCTGAATAACTGTCGAAGGCAAATGACTGGCCTGCGGCCCTTTATTGGAGTAATCCTTCTGCTTCTATGAATGTTGGCAAACGTCCATAGCAAAGTGCTTTTTTTTTTTTTTGCTTTTTTGTGCCCTTTGCCTATGATTCTGGAAAGCTTTTCTCCTTCCCTTTTTTAAACCCCTCCCCAGCCTGGTCTCCCAACCTCGCCTGAGCCGCTCTGCTGTCCCTGTGCGGTGAGGACCGACTGACGACAGTGGTTGGTACATTGCAGCGGGGGATGGAGGGGTCATTCACAAGTGACTCACAGCCCCCCTCTGCGTGCCTCCTTGCCCTGCCTCCTTGCCCTGTGAGTAGTCTGGGTCCCACCCCTCGATGGGTAGGACCCAGTAGGAAACCTTCAACGGCTCCCAGCACGATTAGGACAAAAATCCAAGCTCCTCACCACAGGCCTGGTCAGATGCTCCAGCCTCACCTTCCCCCGCCTCCCCCCACCTGCTAGTTAGTGAACCGCAGCCCACACGGCCTCTATGGGTCCTCCGAAATGCTGCCTCCAGGCACCCGCAGGTCCTGTTCCCTTCACACGTGCTGTTCCCTGCACCTGGACCGCTGTTTCCCCACCTGTTTGCTCAGCTTCCGTCTTGGCTTAAGTACCTTTTCTTAAGGAGTCTTTCTCTCCCTGACATTCCCACTACGACACGCCCCCACCGCCAGGCCCTGTGGCACACTCTCCCTCCAGCTCCATCACTGCTGAAGGGAAACCATCCCTTCTCTCCTGTGTTTCTCCAGCCCCAGCTGTGACCCTGCATCAGGGCAGGGGTACGCCAGCCTGTGACCCGGTGCCCGGCAAAGAACGATGTACAGAATAGAACGAGTGTCAGTGAGGGGGGCGTGGAGTAAGCAAATGAACTCTCAGCATTTCACCTCTTTTCTCCCCCAAACACCACTCTCCAACAGGTCCCTTCGTCCATCCCCTTTCCCCTCGCCTGTGCCTTCCTGAGGGCAGGTTCAAGGAAAGCCAGAACCATGGAACAGTGGGTCAGAAAAGGCCTGGCACTGGTGGGCAGGTCCCTTGCCCCCCTCACACCTGCTAAGGGGTCTGAGAGGGTCCCACCACCACAGCCCTGGTAGCCAGGCAGGCAGGGGACAGGCTAGGAGGTGCTCTACAAAGGCCAGCAAGACTATCAGCCTTCGATACTTGGCCTGTGCAACCAGGTGGGCAGGCCCCAGTACCCAGTAGCCAGGCAGCCTACCCAGGGCTGCAGACTTGAAAACTTCCACTGGGTGGCGCCAGATCACCACCACTCACGCCCAGCCATGAAGGTTTCCCGGGGCTGTGAGAAGGAGGGGCAGGCATCCTGGGGTTGCTGGACACCCAGCCACCAGTCCTGCCCACAACAGAGCAGAGCGGGAACACACTGCTGGTTTCCAAGAAGATTGGGTCTGCCCGCGCCCCCCCCCCCCCCCCCCCCCCCCC
>NW_005370145.1:2499438-2512801 GCF_000412655.1 Myotis brandtii
GGGTCTTCCCCCCCCCCCCCCCCCGCAAATTCTAATTTTTCTGATGAGCTTGTTCAAAGAGAGGCAGCTACCAAGTAGCAGAAAAGATCACAAGGGAGGTGGGAGGGGGTTTGAAAGAGCTACTTGGTGCACCCCCACCCTGCATTGCAAATAGCCACGCGTTCACTTGCTCATTCATTCATCAAGTATTAAGTCGTAACTGTTATTAATGATAACTGACAGCCTGGGGTGGTGAGTCTTCTGATGAGCTTGTTCAAAGAGAGGCAGCTACCAAGTAGCAGAAAAGATCACAAGGGAGGTGGGAGGGGGTTTGAAAGAGCTACTTGGTGCACCCCCACCCTGCATTGCAAATAGCCACGCGTTCACTTGCTCATTCATTCATCAAGTATTAAGTCGTAACTGTTATTAATGATAACTGACAGCCTGGGGTGGTGAGTCACTACCACGCAGGCTGAGGAGAGCTGGATATACTCTGGGGATCACCGCGGTAGCACCCTCTGTAAGCCCACAAAGCCTCTCCCAGCCTCAGAGGACAATGCTCTAGTCCAGTGGTTCTCAACCTTCTGGCCCTTTAAATACAGTTCCTCATGTTGTGACCCAACCATAACATTATTTTCGTTGCTACTTCATAACTGTAATGTTGCTACTGTTATGAATCGTCATGTAAATATCTGATATGCAGGATGGTCTTAGGCGACCCCTGTGAAAGGGTCGTTCGACTGCCAAAGGGGTCGTGACCCACAGGTTGAGAACCTCTGCTCTAGTCTATCTCGCAGCCTGGGAACCCGGGCACAATGTGCGCTTGCCCCTCCATGCACTGCATGATTGCTCCTCATATCCTTGATGATACTTCCACTGTCAACATTATCATCCCAAAGAACACACGCAACTCCCCGTGTCTGACCAACACAGCCTGCCCAGGCCTGTGTCCTCGGGGCTCACCTTCCCTGCACCCCAATACCAGCACCCTAACTTCTTCTTAAAAAAATAATGCTCATTCTATCTGCCTTCTATAAAAGTAAAATGTGTTCATTTCAGGAAACTTGAAAAACCATGGAAAGTATAAAGAAAATAAATACCATCAAGACCAAGGCGTCCTAACCTCAGCGCCATTCGTCCTTTCAAACCGGAATCATCTTTTCGTGACAAGGACTGTCCTGTGCATAGTGGGATGGTTAATAATACCACTGACCCCTCCTACCTGGAAGCCAGCAGCACCCCCGCCCCAGCTGTGACAACCACAATGTCCCCAAACATTGCCAAATGTCCCCCGACTGAGAACCCCAGTCTCAGAGGCAGATCGAACCACGATCCATGTCTGGTTTGTTTTTCCTCGTTAGTTACCTCCCATACATAGATTTCCTCCCCCCAAATGAGACTGATGGTATATGCAGTTTGTGCTCTGCTTTTCCCACTCGATATTATGTTCCCAGCATTTCCCGAAGTCATTGTTTCCTTCGATAGAACGTGCTTTACCGGCTGCAGATGGCACTGGCAGGCGGGATGCCTGGTGCCACAACCCCATCCCTCCCTGGAGCTGGACAGTTACGGGGCCCAACGTTGCCGTGCTGCGCATACTGCTGGAGTGAACGCTTCGCACATAAACCAGAACCCTGAGTCCATCCCAACAACAGATGCCGGGAGGGAGGTTCCTGGGTCAGAGGCCTGACGCTCACACAGCGGATGGCTTCTGAGAGGCTGTCATCGGGATGCATTTTGTGTTAAGTGGCTGAGCAACCACTCTGCTGTATTTCAGGGTGAGAGAGCCAGTCCTATTAGGGAGGGAAGAATGAGGGGCTTGTTTCCAGTGTTCTTCCTGAAGATGCCCAGGGCAGCCCCAGCTCTTCCAGTGGCTGATCAGCCCCAGCAGGATTTAGGCTGCGTCTCCAGAACACCTGCCTCAGGCAGGTGGTAAATGAGCTTCATTTCAAACAGACAGAGGCTGTGCGAGGAAGGCCGCCTGGGGCTCAGCAGGAAGCAACATGACATGTGCCATGAACAGGGGAGTGAGGGGGACACACACGCGTGTGCACCATCGCCGGTGTCTAGATCCTCACTGCCCGAGGTGTGTCCCGACCCGCAGCAGCATCAGGGTACCAGCTGAAAATGCAGAACCTCGGCCCCCTTCCTGGAACTCCTGAGGCATAATCTGCGTTCTAACAACAAGCTCAGGTGTTTCTTGAGTCCATCCTATATAACAAAAGCCTTATATGCTAATTGTCTGGTCATCCGGTCGTCCATTCAACCAATCAAAGGGTAATATGCTGATGATATGCTAAGGCCGCTCAACCGCTCACTATGACGTGCACTGACCACCCAGGGGCAGACAGTTGACTGGTTGACCAGTTGCTACGACGTGCACTGACCACCAGGAGCAGATGCTTCGACCGGTAGCTTGGCTTGCTGCTGGGGTCCGGCTGATCAGGATTGAGTGAGACGGGCTGGAGACGCCCTGGAGCCCTCCCACGGTCCCTCCCCGGCTGGCCAACCTCCCCGTCCCTACCTAGCCCTGATCGTGCACCAGTGGGGTCCCTCAGCCTGGCCTGCACCCTCTTGCAATCTGAGACCCCTTGGAAGATGTCAGAGAGCCATTTTTGGCCTGATCCCGCAGGCCAGGCCAAGGGACCCCACTGGTGCACAAATTCATGCACCAGGCCTCTAGTCTATATATGTATATAAAAAGCCAGTGACTAGAACGCTGTAACAACCAAAACCACCGGTCACTATGACGCCCACTGTGGCCAGCGAACCGGCCGATCAGGGGGTGGGGCCAGCCAGCCAACCTCCTGCAGCTCCTCCCCCTGCCCAGCCCCACCCCAGATCGGCCCCCCACTCTGATCAGGGTCAGGGCTAGCTGGCCAACCACCCATGGCTCCTCCCCCAGACCGCTGGCCCCTGATCGGCACCCCTCACCCCATTTGGGGGTGGGGCCGGCCGGCCCACCATCCACAGCCCCAATCTCCCACCATCTCCTCCTCCCGACAGGCCCAGTCACGATCCACCCCAATTGGGGCAGGGCGGTCAGATCCCACCCGTGCACAAATTCGTGCAAGGGCAGGGCCAATGGCCAACCACCCATGGCCCCTCCCCAGGCCGCTGGCCCCTGATTGGCCCCCCCCACCCCATTTGGGGGCAGGGCCAGCCGGCCCACCACTCACCACCCCTTCCCATGGCCGGTTCCACCCCCAATCAGCCCTCACCACCCCAATCGGTCCATGGCCCCTCCCTCCAGACAGCTCTGTCCCCCATCGGGGTCCCCACACCAATCAGGGGTGGGGCTGGCCGGCCAACTTCCCACAGCCCCTCCCCAGTGCTGACCCCTGATCGGCACCCCCACACCCCATCTGGGGGCGGGGCCAGTGGGCCCACTGCCGCCAGCCAACCTCCCACTGTCTCCTCCTCCCGACAGGATCTGCCCTGATATGCCCCACTGGTGCACGAATTCGTGCACTGGGCCTCTAGTCCTAATATACAAAGCCTGGGCCCATGGGAATGCCCAGATTCATTCCGGGAGTTTTCACTGAACTAAACCTGAGCCCAGCACTCCACCTCCTAGGACAACGATTGAATTATGTTTCTGGAAATGAGTGCTATCACCTGCATTAAAGTACGTGTCACATCTTAGCTGGCCGCAGTCACACCACCCCGCCCCCAGGTCTTTCTTTCCATGATTGGCAGGTACTACCCACTGTTGTTGTTAACAAGCAGCTGTCATCATCATCATCATTATCACCACCTCCCTCGGGGCCTGGCCCTTTAATTCCTGGAAAGGGCGGATGGAGTTTGAGGCTTCATAGAGGACATCTAGATAATTTCTGAATAAGACGAGTCCTCAGTGCCTTCAACACAGCTTAATGTGCCTGGGAACCACGGGCTTGGCACCGAGGTCCGGTCTGACCACCAGTGACCATGGCCACCTGCAGGTGTCACGTATCCATCTGTGACCTCAGTGACCTCGTTGTGACCTCCCTGTGACCTCCCTGTGACACGGGAACTGTGCTGACACCGCCCTCGTGCGGTCGCACACGTGTCAACCAGACGACGAATGCAAAGGCAGCCTGGGAATCTAAGTCAAGCGACCTCCCTGTGACACGGGAACTGCTGACACCGCCCTCCTGCGGTCGCACACGTGTCAACCGAGACGACGAATGCAAAGGCAGCCTGGGAATCTAAGTCACACTCCCATCCTTCCATCCCCGGGCTGTCCCCAGGCTAGATTAGTAAATGTCTACAACATCTTACAGAATTCCATCCTGGGATGTCTGGGGGAGGAAGGGAAGGTTGCAATGGACAATGGCCCGGCCCTCTCCATATCCTTAAAGTCGTGGAAAATCTTCACTCGCTAACAGGATGTGAACCTGTTAGCTGCCCCAGCAACAGTTACAATCCCACCACCAAACCACCCCCAGCTCCCAGAACCAAACTGCCCACGGCTGCCCACTCTCCCCAGCGTGGTAACCGGGGTGGCCCAGCTGGACCAACGACTTCCTACTCAGGTGGAAGTGGGCCGTGTGCAGCCACCTTCACCCCGATGCACCCCTCTTACTGACACCTCCCTGGCCCGCATCAACGCCTGCCCCTACCTCCCCTCACAGGACGCCTTACCTGGGGATCAGCGGCGGACTTTCGGACACTCATGTGGGCAGTCTCGGGAGGGTGTGCTGGGGTCCCCGATGCGTGGTATCCATTCACTGCGGGGACAGAAACACGGCTCAGATGCGGCGCTGGCCACAGACTTCCTGCCCCTGCCGCCCCTTCTCCCGCCTCGGGGCCTGGCGCTGGGAGGGCTCGTCTCAGGACCTCCCCCGTATTCACAGAGCTGGAAAAGGGGCGCGAGCATCTCTCTAACCCCCAGCACCCAATGACTGAACTCGTGGGGGACACGTTTCTTTTTGAGCCAGAGAGGAAGAGGAATGTGCTTGGAAGAGCGGAGGCCACACCCACCCAATGGCCGTCTCTGGAAACGCCATCGGCTGCGGTCACTGGTGCTGGGCAAGGGCCCGCTCTCTCTCTCTGGGGTCAGGAGGCCCCAGCACCGTCCTGTAATTCCTCTCTGACAAACTTCGCTCTGAGAACCCCTCCATCCTCGCGGCCACAGTGCCATGTGAGGAGTGTGTTTACTGGTTTCCATAACAACTGCTTTGCCAATTAATAGCCAGGTGATCTTGATACCTTCTTAAGTTGCTTTTTCCAAGATTAAACACACACACACACACACACACACACACACACACACACACACACACAAATTCAAGTCTCTAAAACTCTACCCCTATGACATTCACTTGTGCTCCCAATGTGAGCTAACAGACCGGCCCTTGTGTGTGTGTGTGTGGGGGGGGGGGGGTGGGGGAGCTGGTTCCCAGCATTTACCAGTTTCTGTGGCATAAATACCCCCACCACGGGGATTGGTAGCCCCAGCACCGCTGTGCGGCCCACGCAACCCCAGTTCCCACGGGCGGCGCTGCTCTCACGGGCACAGTCCTGTGGCTCCTGCTCAGTGAGCCTCAGCTTCTGAAGCTATAAAATGGGGACAATGCTCCCCAGTCCCCAGACCTACTTTGTTGGTATGAATGAGACACCTGCAAAACGGACCTGTGAATTATAAAGGACTTCATGAAAAAAGGGGGTGGAGAGAGAGAGGTTTCCTGCTTAGTTCCTGAATCTAGTCGCCTTGTACCCCAAGACTGCACCATCACTGGGGACCAAGGAAGCCTGCTTCCCCCGCCCCAGGCTTGGAGTGATTGCCACAGCACGGACCGCGCAGGTCGGGCTGGAGGGACGCACAGACTCCTGTCCGAATCACAGTTTGCTGAGAGCTCTGCAGTGTGGCAGGAAGCAAAACGGAGAATGACTGAACGTCGGGAACCCTGCTCATGTGCAGCGGCAGGGGCGGGAGGCCAGCCATGGGGTGAAGGCGACCCCGCGAGAACTTCCCTCGTGCTGGGGTGCCCCCTCCTCCACGGCCTGCAGTGAAACAGAGCCACACTGAGCAGGTTCCCGGGGCTGCTCCCGGCCTGCAAGGTGGGCAGACACTGCAGGAGAAGGGCAGGCACAGATACCCCGGGACAACAGGAAACTGGGCCCAGAGCTGGGCCCCGGCACAGTGGCTCAGGAAGCAACGAGAAATAAATGAACCCCATGTGGACAGCCACACTCCCCTCGGGCAGCTGGTCAACTGCTGGCACTACCCAGGAGTCCCCCAGCTAAGGGGGGCGGGGGGCAGGATTCCAAGAGCTTCAGAGAATGTTGGGGAGGTGGCGCGAGGACCGCCTACTCTGACAGGCATAAGCTGTGCCCACAAGGGCATTAGACGGATGTTAAATACGACGAAACGGAAGGCATGACCTTTGGGAAGGTTTACTGGTCAGGCAACATAGCACTGAAATGGAAAAACACAAATGCTGGAGAAGCCAGACAACAGCAGGAAACTCAGCACCGGCTCCCAGCCCGGGACCTGGCGGACGGAGGCGCGGATGTGGAAAAGCTCGGTAACTTAGTTTAAAAGGCTGATTGAACTGGATGCATGAAACATAACACCCCACAAACAAAGGTGATATCTGTGCCAAGGAGCCATGGAACGTTAAAAAAAAAAAAGTTGCGCATATTTAAGCCACAAATAAAGGACCGATAAATTGCAAGAGGCGTACATAACACAAGCCACATTCTTTGAGCAGAAAGTAATAAAAGTAGATATTAATAACAACAGAACAAATATACAAGTTCCCGTCCCCCCAACTCCCAAATGCTTAGAAAGGTGAGAAAATGCCCTGTTAAATAATCTGAGGCCAAAGAAGAATTTAAAACATTAAGTTCACAATATTTAGAAGATAATGAGGAAGAACGTATCGGAAGGGACAAGGCCTGAATTATATTTGGAGGAACATCTATAGCTTTCATGACCTCATTACCAAAGCCAAGGACAAATAAAAATAAATGAACCGAACATTCGATTTAAAAATTTAGAAAAAAATCAAAAGCCACGGAAATAAAGCAAAGGAAAGCACAAGAGAGAGATAGAAACACGGCAACAGGAATTCCTGAGCTGGGAGGCAGGTTGGCACTAAGGACCCCGCTGGTCCTCTCTGTGTGATGGGGGGAGGGGCAGGGGTCACAGCAATGAAGAAACCAGATCAGCGTGTGTAATTGAGAGGGAAAGAGACCGAAAGTGCCTGGAATGGAGGATTAGAAAGAAAACAAGCACAACCAACATAGCAGAGATACTTTCTTTAATGCAACAGCATTTGATTTATAATTCTACTAGACCCCCAGTGCATGAAAATTCGTGCACTAGGGAAGGGGGGGGTCCCTCAGCCTGGCCTACGCCCTCTCCAGGGGATCGGGCCTAAGCTGGCAGTCAGACATCCCTTTGGCAGCCAGGGACCCCTCGGGGGATGTCCAACTGATGGCTCCAGGGGGAGCAGGTCTAAGCCGTAGTCAGACATCCTTAGCACTACCAAGGAGGTGGGAGAGCCTCCCACCACAGCAGCTGCGCTCACAGCCATCAGCCCAGCTTGTGGCTGAGCGGAGCTCCCCCTTTGGGGGCGCACTGACCACCAGGGGGCAACTCCTGTGTTAAGCGTCTGCCCCCTGGTGGTCAGTGCATGTCATAGCAACTGGTCATTCCTGCTTGTTCCACTTTTAGGGTCAATTTGCATATTACCCTTTTATTATATAGGATGCTAATAAACACAAAGCCTTCCATAAGGTTCAAATGATCTACATGGTTTCAAAGGACACTAGAAATGCCAAAATGAGTAAAATCTTTGAAAAGTGGCCTCCCTCCCAAAGGCACTGGGCCCGGATGGTTGCATGGGCAAACTCCTTCAAACGCTCAGGCACAGGGCACAGACTGCACCACCGTATAGAAACATGTGGTCAGTTGCCCAGTTCATCACACAATGCCAACATCACCCGATCCTAAAATCTACCAACGGCAACAACAACCAGAACCACATTCAGTCTGATGATGACTACAGAGTCTGGAAGTTCTTACCTGAGCAGGCCTTGGTTTCCAGTCAGTCACCTCATCTAAGGGGGTGGGATCCCTGTAAACTAAGATTGTCCCCAAGTTCTTTTTTTTTTTTTTAGAAGATATATTTTTTTAAATATATTTTATTGATTTTTTACAGAGAGGAAGGGAGAGAGATAGAGAGTTAGAAACATCGATGAGAGAGAAACATCAATCAGCTGCCTCCTGCACATCTCCCACTGGGGATGTGCCCACAACCCAGGTACATGCCCTTGACCGGAATCGAACCTGGGACCTTTCAGTCCGCAGGCTGACGCTCTATCCACTGAGCCAAACTGGTTTCGGCATGTCCCCAAGTTCTTGAGGGCAGAGGCTGCCTTCCTGACCTCTATGTACTCCCTTCACAACACCCTCACCCCACGGTTCTCTCCCCCCGCTTCCAGGTCCCCAGGCTCTCAGCTGGCTGCTCATGGCACCCAGGAGTTGTCTGACGCAGGGCATTCTGCCCCTAATCCATTCTCTTGTTCTCGCTTCAGTTCTGGTCTGTCAGCTGTTGGCTAATTACTGCTCATGTCAAAACAATTACTGGGAAAGAAAAAATAATTTTCCATTCAACTACTTGTCTGCATACAGCAGAGATCTGAACCGCATGGCCCACCCTCCACACCCTGCATTGGGGTTCCCAGTCCTCCAGGCTCCCCACTTACCCAGGGTTTACATACAAAACTCATGAGCCCAGAGGTGGGTGCTTCTGAGGCCTCCAAAAAAAAAGTTAAATACAAATTGATCAAGGACCACGATCACTCATAACCACAAGGAACATAATTTAGTTTGGGGATGCAAGTAAACACATAACATGCCAAATGAGCTGTTTTTAAGATAAGAAGAGGGAAGGAAAAGCTCGATCTAGTAACTTTAGTAACTTCAGATACAAATATAAACACCCACAAGCACGCACTTCATCCCTCTCTGTGGGCAGTTGCACAGACAGGCCGAGAGGGGGCCTGGGAGATGGAGGAGGCAGAACCGATACTCCGTAGAAAGGAGAAGGAGGCATTTGGGCTGGGGGAGGAGGGAAGTGGTTAAAAACGGAAAAGAAACACAGAAAGGGTTGTGCAGAGACACACAGCAACAGAGAAGAGCCTGCAACTTCTGCTGCCCGGAATCCCCCACGCAACAGCTCCATCCTGAGCCCCACCGTCCAGGTTCCTGCTCCCTAAAGAGCCCCAAAGAGCAGATGCCCTTTTCCAAACAAGGTGTCCCCCCGGACACCCCCTCTTTCCTCCAGGTCTGGCCCAATCTCCCTTCTCTCCGGAATCAACACAGGCACTTCTTTCCTCAAGGCTGTGATCCCAGGGCGCCCAGGGCCTTGTTCCTGAATCTGTCCCCTCCACCCTCCCTCCACCTCACATTCAACCCGGTGGAATGCTACGTTTCCTGGCGGTACCACATGGCACCGGTTCTGCAGGGTGCATATTATGACAAGCAGTGAAGGGAAAGGTCCATAGAGTTTGGACAAGTGCCCCACCGTTCAGAATTCAATTGGTTTGCTCACAGTAGGCCTTTACAAATCCACAGGTGTACTCTGTGACTCTCAAACAAGGCCACAGTTAGCAGTATTCCTACACTTAGAGGGACGCAGCCCCTGTGTTGGGGCAGAATCCCGTGGAACCCACTTTGGGAACCACAGGGGTGGCTGTCACAGGCAGGTTTTGAATCCAGGCACACACAGTAGCCAGTGTTGTGGTCAGCACCCCTGAAGGCACAGTCCCTGCTCCCCACTCCCCAACCGCCACCTGCCGCCACCACACCCAGTAAGGCCTTGGAAGTTGCTCTTCCAGCATCACGCTCACCTCCTCAGGTGCGTGCAGCGTCTGCCCAGTCTGTTTAGAGGAGCAGTTTTACCATCGTAGCCTCTCATCTGGAAATACCTGTCTGGCTGCCAGGTCCTCACAGTCTCCCCTGGTTGTCTAAGATGCAAACGGTGTTCCCCACAATGGAACACACAGTACACGTGTCCAGTGGTTGTGAATGGTGAAAGCCTGGGGCTTCCTCCAGGCCATCGAAGATGAAGCAAGCCTTGGGAAGGCCCCCTGAGGCCCTGGTGATGGGGACACTGTTGCTAAAGGGACATGCAAGTCCCTTCCAACGGGGGTGCCATGGCCTCCTCTGAGTCAGTGGTGCGGTCTGGCTGAGGGCCTGGCGACATGCTAATTCTGCAATGAGTGAAGGTCCGCTTGGCTCCCTGCGGAGAGGCGCCCGTTCCGGCTTCCTCCGCTAGAGAAGCAAGTGTGGTGCGGGCAGGCGGGACCCTGGGCTCTGAAGCCCCCTTCCCAGGGGCCTCTGCTCAGGAGAAGCACCCCCTCCTGGTGGCACCACAGGGTCCCAGGCAGGCCAGGGGGTCCTCAGTGGAGCCCTGCTTTGACCTGGCTTCTGGGGATGCAGCAGGGGGCTGTTTCCCCGGGACGATCCCTCTGTGGCTCAAGCCTGAACCCAGGTTTCCTGAAAACCCCGCCCCCCAAGGGAAACTCAGCGAAAGACAGATTTCCTCCATCTTTAAAAACACACACAAATTCAAGTTCAATGCACATCCCAGGCTCAGAAGCTCAGAAGGGAATTCACGCTCCACACCTGCCCGGTCTGACGAGGAAATGCCACGTTTGGCTAATTTAAATTCTAAATCATTTAAAAAACAAAAAACAAACTAAATGCAATGTGGTATCCAGAACTGGATCCTAGCCCAGAAAAAGGACGATACTGGGAAACTTGGGGAAATCAAATTAAATCTAGTTTCGTTAATGGTGATGTACAATGCTTGTTTCTTAGTTTTGACAAATGTGCCACGGTTATGTAGGATGTCAACGTTAGGGGAAACTGAGTCAAGGGTACACAGACTCCTCTGTACTGTCTTTACAATGTTCCTGTGCGTTTAAAATGACTCCAAAATAAAAGAGGCATTCAATGAAGTGACACGACATTGAAAATGCAGCCACATTTCCAGCACCCACTGACCGCCGTGGCCGTGGCTACCACAGCGTACAGCGCAGGTGCAAACGCTTCCATCTTGGTGAGAGCCCTGCTGGACGGACGGCTCCGCACGGTCACTCCGACCCCGTGACTCACACACGGAACTCCCACAACCTCACGCCACTCACAGGTCCTTTCCCTTGGCCGGCTACTGTTCCCCTCTCTGTAAATCCCTGCTTCCACGCTGCACACTAAACCAGCCCAAGGATGACTCAGTACTTGCAGTGGTTGCCTAATCGTGCCTTGGGTTTTCCGTTTGGGTTTCAGCTTGACTTCCGTGGTCCTCCCAGAGGGCCTGGCATCAACTGTCCCCAGCAAGGTCCTGAGCATGCAACTCTGTGAAGAAGGAAGCCAGTGGGGGAGTCCCCGGCCCAGCGGCCCAGCGCCGACCCTACCAGCACCCACATCCGAAGAGCGGAATCCACCTGGTGGGGGCTGGGCCAGTGCTCTGCCCTCTCCCCAGCTGGTTACCCCGCAGACCTGCACTGAAAGGAAAGCAGCCCTGTGTGGAGGTGGCCCTCTCGGAGGCTCACGGAGCTACAACTCGAAAGTAAAACCGAGCCCACGGCCTGCTTCACCCCCTCGCCACCCCCCCGGCACCCCAAGTCCATGCAGGGGGCTGCCTCAGCCCGGGTTAACCTGTGGTTCCCACTGACATTCTTCCTGACCTGATTTTCCATGTTCTTCGTCAGGAGTGTCCATACTGCACGTCTGTGGTCAGTAAATGTGGTTGGGCTCCCCACACTGCCCTCACCACTGCCCACCGCCCTTGCACAAAAGTACCCCAACCCCCATCACAGCTAACCCAGAGCTGTCTTCACAAAGTCCCGGCTGCCTGGCTGCTCCCAGGAGGCGGTTTCTCAGGAGGCGGAGGAGGCAAGAAGTCTCCACTGAATTTCGCTTGAATCCCCACCCCGACCATTATGCTCAGAACGAAATCCCAGCACCTTCCTCTCTCTGTCTTGGGAAGCCCAGCAGGCCCCACGGACCAACTGCCCTCCCTTAATCCCCTACCGTCCAGCCACACTGGCCCGCTCTCCATTCTCAAACATGCCAAGACCACTCCTGCCCCAGGGCCTTTGCACTGGTGTTCCCTAGCCTAGGACATTTCCCTGCCACCCCCCACACTTATACAGATTCTCACTGTCCGCAGAGCGTCAGCGGAAAGGCCACTTCCTTAGACCAACCTTCCCTGGCTCCCAGCCCCTGGGCCCTGTTTTTGTCCCTTGCATTAGTGCATTCAGGGAAGTCAGGCAGATGTCACCTGTGCTTGCCGGTCCCGCGCCCCTGCTGGCTGTAGGTTCGTGGGAGCAGGGACCACACAGGTCTGGCTTGTCTGTGGCTGTATCCCCAGCACAGAGGACAGCATCTGGCGTATATTTTGAATGAAACAGTTTGAAACGCCATCGCTGCTGCTTTGCAGAAGCGTGAGCCGAACGGAAGGGGCTGAGATCCAGGGCCCTGTGTGGTCTCAGGAGGGGAGTCAGCTGACACGGGAGATGAGGCTGCAGACGATCAGTGGTGAAGCGACCTCTTGTCCTCCCCGAGTCTATTTCTCTCCCCACAATAAACAGTCTCCGGAAGCTGCTTACGAAACGGGATGAGGGAAGGGCTGGGAAAAACCCAGTGCTGCCCCGCAGAGAGAAACCCGAGGTGGCTATTATTTTATTCTCCAGTTACGAGGTTCAGGTTAAAAAAAAAAACGAGGGAAGATGTCAAAACATCCCGGATCCTGCTCTAGCCTCGCGGGTGGGCTCTCTTCCCTTCCACCCCAGAGGGGTTGGAGGGCTGGGTGTATTCTCGCCCCGGGGAGAGAGCACCACAGACACACCCCCTGGAGGCCTGGACGGACCCAGTCCTGCTCTTCCCCTGGCCCCGCTACTTATGAATGGGCATAGCAAAGCCTGACAAGGAGACGCGAGGCGCCCGAGGCCCCGGTCTAACTAGGCAGAACTTCACAAGTCTAAGCGGGCCTGCCTGCCAGAGGCACCCTTATGTTAGGTGCACTAAGAAAGGAAAAAAATGCTCCCAATGAAACCGGATCCACCACCGACTGCAGGACGCACCTGACCTCCAAGATGCAGGACCGGGCAAAAGTAGCTGTACAGCTATTCATATGGAAAATCCTATATAATAAAAGCCTAATATGCTAAGTTTCCGGTAGTCCGGTCATCAGTTCAACCAATCAAAGTGTAATATGCTAATGATATGCTAAGGCCTCTCAACCACTCACTATGATGTGCACTGACCAGTGCACTGACCACTGGGGGCAGACAGTCGACTGGTTGACCAGTTGCTATGATGTGCACTGACCACTAGGGGAAGACGCTCCAACTGGTAGGTTAGCTTGCTGCTGGGGTCTGA
>NW_005370145.1:2512926-2539708 GCF_000412655.1 Myotis brandtii
GGCCTGCACCTCTCGCAATCCAGGACCCCTCGGGGGATATCAGAGAGCTGGTTTTGGACCGATCCCACGGGCCAGGCCAAGGGACCCCACTAGTGCACGAATTTGGGCACCGGGCCTCTAGTAGTACAATAATTGTAAATAATAATGCAAGAATAAACTGTGTTTCATATGCTCACAACCGTAAGCCTACTTTTATCCGACCCCGTATTAAAATGTGGGGGGAAAACAAAAGGTGGGTCTCAGATCAAGGGACTGGGGTTCAGTGGGTTTTGCGCTGCTTCTCATGGCAATGGCTGTGGTCAGTCGCCCAGTGACCCTGCGCGGCGCTGACCCAATGTTCTGGGTGACCCTGGACCAGAGATCCCAAACTGGCACTAGTAACATTCGGGTGGGTAATGCTTTGTGCTGGAGCTGTGCTAGCCTGTGCATTGTGGGTGGTAGCAGCATCCCTGGCCTCAGCCCACCGGTGCCTGTAGCACCTCCCCGAATGGTGACTGCCAAAACGACGGACATCGCCAAATGTCCCCTGGTCCGCAAAAACTCCCCGAGCTGAGAACCATTGCACTAGAGCCGGAGAAGTTTAACAAGCAAGGACAGCGTCCCCCTCCTCGTGGTTCCAACGCTCCAAAAATGTTACGTGGAAAATTCCAGAAAGAAACAATTTGTAGTTTTAAATTGCTTGCCATTCTGAGTAGCTTGACGAAACCTTGCCCCGCCCTGCTCCGTGACCATCCCTATGTGCGGAGTCTCCACGTGGTATGTGCTTCCACCGTTAGTCACTTAGCGCTCGGTTCTCCAACGGCTGTCACGGTGCCGCGGTGCTGTGTTCGTCACCCTTACCTTACTGATAACGCCACATTCGTGCAACTTTTATAACAGTCCATTTTCGTAATTGTTCTGTTGGTTTTAGTTCTTGTTGTTAATCTCTTACTGTGCCTAATTTACAAATTAAACTTTATCACAGGTATGTGCGTATGTATGTGTAGAAAAAACAGTATATACAGCGTTTGGTACTAAATGCGATCTCAGGCCCCTCGCAGACGGAGGGAACTGCCGTGTGTATTGCAAACAAGCAAAGGACAGAAGCCCCTAGAGGGGCGTCTCCTCTTAAGCCTTCTGAGCCCTCGGGACACTGCTGTGCACGTGAGTTTCTGAAGGGGAGTGAAGAGGTTTCCAACCGTCTTTGACGGCAAAGCCCTTTTTGGCAGAGAACTTGACAGACTGAGGCTGCCCCGACTTCCCCTTGGGAGACCCTGCCCTGGGCCCCTGGAGGGAGGGGCAGAGGAGGCAAAGTCGGCATCGGCACACTCACTCTAACACCTTGGCCACTGGGCCAGTTCTCATCCCTGAGTCTGACCCTCTCCCCCTCTCCAGCTTCCCCGGCCACACTCCGAGCAGCAGCACCCAGCCCAGGGCAGGCAGACTGGGCTCTCGCTGTGTTTGTCGGGGAAAGGCAGGAATCTGTCACACCCAGCCCTCAGCCCAGGGGGTCTGAGCCAACTCCCCCTCCCCCCCCCCCCCCCCCCCCCGGCCCCCCTCCCAAAACAGTGGGAAAGGGACAGGATGCGGCCGGGGAACAGCATCAGGACAGCAGGCTTTGGAGAGGCGACCCCACTGACTCAGAGGACAAGTTCCCCGACCAGGTTCGCCAGCACAGCAGGCTTGGCTGTACCCGCCTGGCACCTCTATGTGCTCGGGCTCCTCTGCCCGGGTCCCTGTCCTGCCTGCGTGGGCCACTCTGGGTTCCTTTCTCGTGTCTGGCTGGCCTGGAGCCCGCCAGGACAGAGGGCCGACTCCCCTCCCTAAGCACCTGAGCGGGAGTGAGGTGAGCTATCAGGGCAATACCATCCGGCCAAGCAACAGGCTTGTGGGGCCTCCTTTCCCTCCAGGCCCCTCCCTGGGATTGGTTCTTAAGCTCATCCGTCAGGTTTCAGACCCCGGGATCCAGAGTCTTGACCTTCCCAATCGTGACCCCAAAGCAGTACGTGCACAGTACCTGTCGGAGGCAGGGGGCTCCTGTGAGTGCCAGGGCTGGCCGGAATCCCAGAACCGCTGGGGCGCTCCCAGGTGGTCTCTGGTGGGAGAAAGGAACAAAATCGCGTTCAGAATTTCATAAGTAGAACCTGAGAGGACGACAGAGCAGAGCTACTAGTAGGTGGTCAGAGCTGAAAAAAATAGTCCTGGCCACTCACCTTCCTCCCTAAACCCAGGGACGAGGAGCCTGCTTTGGGCTGCCACACCCTTCCCACCTCCCATGACGACAGAATTCTCTTTGCTGGGGACCCTTCTCCACAGCTGGCACCAGAAGGGGGTGGCTTTCCAGCTGGGATCCCCTGAAAGGTTCCCCCAAGGCCCCTCCCGCTCTTATCCCCAAAGGCTGCTAACTCATGGGCCTCCTGGAACCCTTCTGTCTCTGGTCCTGGAACCCTACCTGCCCACTGGGCCTTCCCCCCAAATGCCATTGTCACATGAAACCCCAAAGCATAGAGGAAAGAGCCCTGGCCTGGGGGCCTGCACGGAGACATGGTCCTCTGTCAAAGGGGGTGATTCCCGCCCTCCGTCCTGTTTGAATTATAGCTGCTGGCCGGGCTGGCCTCCCTTCCGGTGCCCAGCTGCTCGGTCCAGCCAGGAGCAAAGCCGTGGCTGCATCTATATTATTGTCCCCTGAGCACTACTTTACCCATTTCACCGCTAGGAACAGGCTTCTGATCAAATTATCTGGTGATGAGAAATAGAACTTTCTTACCATGTAACATTGGGTGCAACAGAAAACCACAACGAAGAAATGTCGCCCATAACCCTACAACTTGGAGGTCATCACAACACTTCGGTATCTATATGTCCATTTGTTCCTTAGAGCAAAAGCATACCGCACGTTCTTTTCATGAATAGGCTTTTGTGAGTATCTTTCCAAAATCACTTAAGGTGCCAGGTAGTCTAGAGGTTAGGACCTACTCACAGTAGGGGGTCTTACCTCCTCACCCCACAGTGCCTGAGTCCGAGTCCCAGCTCTGCCTCTTACCACCAGTGTAACCCTGGCCAACCTAATTGTGCTCTCAGTGCCGCAGTTTGCTCCTCTGGAAATGAGGTCAATAATGGTATCTACCCAAGACAGTCCTCGTATTCAGGCCACATGCCCATATACAAGTGCTTAGCATAAAGTTCTTTTTAAAGTTGGCCCAATAGCCTTGGCCGGGTTGCTCAGCTGGTTGGAGCATTGCCCAGTACACCAAAAGGTTGCAGGTTCATTCCCTGGTTGGGGCGTGTAGAGGAGGCAACCAATAGATGTTTCTCTCTCCCACTCTCCCTTCCTCTCTCTCTAAATATCAATCAATAAAAATCATATCCTTGGGTGAGGATTAAAAGAGATAAAAATAAAAAAAAATAAAGTGAGTCCAATGTATGAATATAACATTAGTTAATAAAAAAATCCTAATCCTGAAAATGCAATTGTCTCAAATCTTAAAAATAAAAACAAGCAAAACTCTTTTAATGACTTCTCTCCATCAGGATTCACAAGAACTGGGTTTTTGCCTCAGCTCTGCCTCTATGTCTGCTGTGCTGCCCAAGGCAAGACACTCTGCCTCTCTGGTCCTCCAATTCTTAACCCAAAAAGAAGGGGCTGGGCTAACTGGTCTTTTAGGCCTCAGTCCTCCTGCCCTGTAGCTTTGATTGGTGATCTTAAAATCTGAAGACCCATGTGCTGACTGGCTCTCAGACACCAAGATGTGGAGACCCCACCAGGCTTGCCACAGAGACAATGCAGATGCCTGAAGGATCTGTCCCTGCCCGTCCTGGTCTTGGCCAGCTCTGACCAAACACAAAGTCACTGTGAGCCCGGGGCTGGAGTGAGGCCGGGCCAAGCAGACATCTGGAGAGACCACCAGGGCTCTGGCTGCGTGACCTCAGCAGTAGCAGGAAAAGCCGCCCCAGCTGACCATACCACCCACAGGGAGGGAGCCATTTCCAGGTCTTTTGCAATAAAAGACTCGCTAATCCATTTACAGCAGGCCAGGCCCCTTGACCAAGCCAAAGCAAAACTGCCTGGCAGCTCGGCCCATGCTACTCTGAATTGAAGCCCTTTTGCATTCTCTGGGGTTCCATTCCTGGGGTTCCAGGTGACCATCCAGACTCCTAACAGAGTCGCTGCCATGCAGATCCCAAAGGCTCTGGGACACGGTACAGTCAGAGTGGAAGAAGTGAGACCTTCTCTCAGAAAGTCCCGTCCAACCCAAGTCACGAGAACACATTTTTTCTTAAAGGCAACTCCAACTCATTCAGGCCTCCACCACGGACACCAGGGCGGCCCAGCACACACACACACACACACACACACACACGCACTGACTGCGGATCAGACCAGCCGAGGGAGGCTGCCACTCCAGCCCTCGAGGCCACAAGCCAGAAATGGCCATTTCCCCCTCCGAGGGGTGTCCTTTTCCTCTCCTTGGCTGCCCCGTGTAGAATAGAACTTTTAAAGAGGAAGTACACCTGAAAGGTGGAAAGTGATGTAAATTTCAGACCACAGATGTGCCCTCCTTAAGACAACAACAATAGTAACACTAACAATGAACAGTGCATGAGGGAGAAGTAACGCTCCACAGTCACTTCTGGTCTTCGTTCCCCCTTGTCAAGACGAGTCCTGTTTACACTAGAGCAGTGATGGCGAACCTATGACACGCGTGTCAGAGGTGACACACGAACTCATTTTTGTGGTTGATTTTTCTTTGTTAAATGGCATTTAAATATATAAAATAAATATCAAAAATATAAGTCTTTGTTTCACTATGGTTGCAAATATCAAAAAATTTCTATATGTGACACGGCACCAGAGTTAAGTTAGGGTTTTTCAAAATGCTGACACGCCGAGCTCAAAAGGTTCGCCATCACTGCACTAGAGGCATTGGCAACCAGCCCCTGGGCCTAGGACGCTGGTCATGGTGATTTGCCTTAAGCCCACCTGTGAGCCACCCCTTACTCCCCTAATCCCCCCACCCACAGGCCAGTGGACTCCTGCTCCTGATTGGCCCATTTCCTTGGCTGTGGGGTGGCTCTCTGCTGCCCCCAGTGGCTATCAGGTGAAATAACCCTAGGTACCAGCCCAGGGGAAATTCAGCTTTCTGGTACTGGCTGGAACCTGGGATTCCTGTAGTCCCCTCCTCTTTGCCTCTTTTTAGACTCCTCTTTCTGGGTTTCTCACTTTCTCTGCTCCCCCACCTCTTGTTTCTTCCTCTCCCTTGTTTGGTGGTGGCCCCGACCGTGGCTTCTCTTCTGGCCCCTGTTTTCCTCACCAGGAGGGTCTGCTGGACTCAGGTTTTCCTAGATTGACGGTAGCCCCACTGCTCCCTTCTCCAGCTCTTGTTCCTCCTCATCTGGAAGCTCCATTTCTATGAGGCTGCTCTGCCATGTCCTCTACCCCAAGCAGGAAGGAGAGTCCCAGGAGAACAACAGGAGCCCCGTGCCCTGGTCCAGGGGGGCAGCCCTCTGAGAATGCCGGCTGCAGGGAGCCGTGGGCAACGTGAGCACCCGGAGGGCCTGTGCAGCTGGTGAGCACCCCGAGGGCCTGCGCAGCTGGGTGAGCACCCGGAGGGCCTGCACAGCTGGTGAGCACCCGGAGGGCCTGCACAGCTGGGTGAGCACCCCCAGGGCCTGCACAGCTGGGTGAGCACCCCCAGGGCCTGCACAGCTGTCCAGGACTCTCAGCAGCACAATCTGTGGTCCCCTCCCAGCACCAGTGCTTCCTTGGCCCTGGCTTTGTAATCACTTTACCAGTAGGGGGCTCTGGCTGCAGGATATGCCTACCTCCTTCCTAAAGTTAAATCAGAAACTACTGCTCTCTGAGCCTCCATCTGTGCCGGGCCCATCTCGAGTCCCCCCACATTGCGTGTCTCCTTCAGAGGTCACAAAACACTATGAAACGGGTGCTATTGTTTCTACTTTTTGTGGAAGAAACTGAGGCCTCAGGAGAAAGAGCAGAGCTGGGACTCAGTGTGACAGCAAAGTCTGCCACGGTAGCCACACCAACACCTCTGAGCTCTGCGCTGGGGGCTCTGGGAGCTGCGGCCAAACTGGGCTGTTTGAGTCTATACACCACTCTTTACTGGAGAACCACCGCAAAATTAGTATTATTATGTTAATTCAATATAATATGATAAATTTATAATAAATTATTATAATAATACTAGAGGCTCGGTGCATGAAAATCGTGCACTGGTTTGTGTGTGTGTGTGTGTGTGTGTGGGGGGGGGGGACTGGCCTGTGCTCTCTCGAAGTCCGGGAGCCCTTGGGGGTATGTCCAACTGATGGCTTAGGCCCGCTCTCTGGGGAGCAGGCCTAAGCCGTCAGTTAGACATCCTTAGTGCTTCCATGGAGGTGGGAGAGGCTCCTGCCACCACCGCTGCACTCACCAGCTGTGAACCTGGTTTCTGGCTGAGTGGCCCTCCCCCTGTGGGAGCGCACTGACCACCAGGGGGCAGCTCCTGCATTGAGCGTCTGCCCCCCAGTGGTCAGTGCGCGTCATAGCGACTGGTCGTTCTGCCTTTCGGTTGATTTGCATATTAGCCTTTTATTATATAGGATAATAAATTATTTATTATAAACATTAGAAATATTTATTAGAGATGATTTTACATATAGATATATTATTAGCATATTTGGCACTATATCTGGCACTGTTCTTGGCACCGGAGACACTGCAGGCCTTTGACAGGGCAAACTCCCTCCTCCTTCTTCAGTTACATTCTTATGGTCATGATACTATTGTATTTTTGAATATCAATATACTAGAGGCCCGGTACACGAAATTCGTGTACTCGGGTTTGGAGGGGTCCCTCAGCCTGGATTGCGAGAGGGCGCAGGCCAGGTCAAGGGACCCCACCGGTGCATGATCAGGGCCGGGAGGGACAGGGAGGTTGGCCAGCCAGAGAGGGACCATGGGAGGGCTCCAGGGCATGTCTGGCCCTCTCACTCAGTCCCAATCAGATGGACCACAGCAGCAGGCTAACCTACAGGTCAGAGTGTCTGCCCCTAGTGGTCAGCGCACGTCATAGCCAGTGGTTGAATAGCCTTAGTATATCATTAGCATATTACGCTTTGATTGGTTGAATGGCCGACCAGACCACCAGACACTTAGCATATTAGGCTTTTATTATATAGGATAACATTTTTGATGAAAGGAAATCTAAAATATTTCTAATGGGGGTGAAGGGAGGAAGTCATACCAGGAGACAGGTAATAAGTATGTAAGACATGTTAGGTTAGAGGGTGGTGTGTTCTGAAGAGAATAAAGCAGAGAAGTGGGTAAGAAGTGTTATTAGGAAGGGATATAATTTGGTCAGGTGGCTTCGGAAGGCCTCGCTAAGAAAGGCACATTTAGTAGTATCTGTTGCTGCATCACAAATTACCCTAAATTTAGCAGCTTAAATCAACAAGCATTCATTGTCACCTGGGTCGGTGAGTCAGGACTCGGGAGCGGCTGAGCCTGGCACTTCTGGCTCGGGCTCTCCCATGGGGCTGCAGTCTGCATCCATTACCTCTTACATCATCGAGGGCTTGACTGGGGCTGGAGGCGCCACTTCCAGGTGGCTCCCTGGCCACCAGCAGGAGCCAAAGTTGCGCGCAAACACACACACACACACACACACACACACACAGCAGCTGCTTGCCCTGAGGGCGCGAGCTGAGATGTCTTTATAATCCAGCCTCAGAACTGACTCTCTGTGAAGACTTCCCACTTCTGTGGGTCACACAGCCCAATCCTGACAGAAGGTAAGGGACTCACACCGACATGTGCGACAGGACGTGGGGGCACTGGGGCCGCGTATGAAGCTGGTGGCTGCACAAATGGAGGAACAAGCTACGCACATATCTGAGGGAAGAGAAGTCCAGGCCGAGGGAACAGGAGAGGAAAAGGCTCAGAGACAGGCACATGTCTGCCATCTACAGAGAGCAGCAGGATGGATGGCGTGGCTGAAGAGGCTGTAAGTAACAGGGGCTGGAATGGGTCGCCCAGGGCCACGGTTCTCAAAGCGGGATCCCCAGACCAGCAGCACAGCATCCCCTGGGTTTTGTCAGATGTGCACGTTCTCAGCCCTAAGACAATGAGTTCCTGCATTCGAAACTCTAAGGAGGACCCTGTGGCCTATGTTTCCACCAGCCCCCCAGTGATTTGGGTGCTTGCCCAGGTTTAGGAACCACTGCTCAAGGTCTTCAAGGTCATGGTGAGGACGGGCTCTTATTCTGAATGTAGGGACAGTCACTGCAGAGTTTGGAGCACAGAAGTGACAGGATCCAATGGCTGCTGTGCCAGGACCTGCGACAGAGGAGGCTCCGGGACAGAGCAGACACGTGCCTCAGTATGCCGGGCGCCCAGCTGGGTCATCTGTCAATGCCGCCTCTGCCTGGCCAGCCTGTCACTCCTGCAGAGGCCAGACAAGCTCGGGAAGAGGGAGAGGGAGAGGCAGGGCTGGTCCCTGTGCCACAAGTGGGGCACGGCCCATCCAGGGGCCTTTACCACGCTGCAGCGGCACTGGCAGCGCTGCCTCCACCAGGGGCCGGGACACTGTGGATCTGGGGTGCCTCAGGCAGGGTTGGGGAAAGGGGTGCCCAGGCAATGGCCCCCTCAGCTCTGGAGCCCTACTCCCGTGCTGCTTTCAGACCCTGCGAGTTGCTTCTTGAGTGATCTAGTACCATCAGGAAGGGCAGCTGGACTGGGAGATTCTTGCTTGGGAAGCTTCATCCAGATTCTCCCCCCCCCCCCGCCCCACCATGGGGCTTCCACTCTGCCCCACCTGTCCACACACAGCGCCGACCCTCGGAAGGGGCAGCAGGCGAGCTCTCAGCCAGTGGGAGGACCCAGAGGCTCGTCCCAGCGAAGGGCTGCGCTTGGCAGTGCTGCCCGGGCCTGACCATAGCCGGGTGCTGCTGACCTGGGCTGGGACGGCTCTCTCAGTCAGCGAGAGACTTCCCCAGGCCCAGCTTCTGCAAACACAGACCCAGCCGGACACCGAGGGCGCCAGTAGAAATGCACGGCAGGAGTACAGCCTGGGCAGGGACAGGGTGGGGAGGGGTAGCTGACACCCCCAATTCCCAGCGCACAGCCCTGCAGGCCCGGGGCACTCCCTGAGCCATGGCTTCTCGTGCTCGGAGGAAGAGGGGGTTGGAGACACCAGGACTCCACTGTCACAGGCGAGGAAATGGGAATGGCGAGCTGCCCTTGAATATGCTGAGGCTGCCTAGAGTCCTGAGTGAGAGCCCGGGGCTGGCGCCACACACACAGATGTGTGAATCCCAGGTCGACTCTGGATACGCACGGCTGTGGGCTCAGCCTCGTTCCCTCAAGCTGAAGCGGGGAAACCCATGGTAGCCCCGTGGTGGGATGAATAGTTAGAGGCACGAACAGTCTCTGACATACAGTGAGCCCTCAAAACACAAGGATGCTAATAAAACCAAACCCTCGCCATTCCTCCCTTCTCTCTGCTTCCCAACTCCTGGATACACATGGCCGTGGGCTCAGCCTCGTTCCCTCAAGCTGAAGTGGGTAACCCATAGCTGCCCGGTGGTGGGATGAATAGTTAGAGGCACAGACAGTCTCTGACATACAGTGAGCCCTCAAAACACAAGGATGCTAATAAAACCAAACCCTCGCCATTCCTCCCTTCTCTCTGCTTCCCAACTTCTACCCTCCGAGCCCTTCCCTCCCTGTCCTCCTCTCCATGCCTTCACAGAGCCCCCCCCCCCAAAGGGAGAAGGAGGAGGGGCTCCTCTGTGGTGCTAGAACCTTCTTAGCCTTTCTGAGCTGCAGGGGGTCCCCACTTCTCCCCACTTCACAGCAGCTCAGAGGATCCTTATGCAGCCGAGTGATCCAGGTTGGGCAGGGGCCTGTGCCCATTTCACAGAGGAGAGAGGCTGGTGAGACCCTGGCCCATTGCTACTGGCCTGAAGCAAGCTCTGGACTGGCTCCAGCCCACACAGAGGGCCTGGGGAGAGCAGGGCCAGGAGCAGTGGGGCGGGGTGGGGGGGAGGGGCTCCAGGTGGGGAGGGGGCTGCCTGAACTCTCTGAGCCTGTCTCTCAACCCCTCAATCCCCAATCGACCAGCCTCCTGAGAGAATGTGCACCTGGGCAGACACACTGGGATCCATGAACCTGGGTGGAGGGGAAATGAGGGTTGACCTCAATGTGGGAAAAGGGTGCCTTGTCACTGAGTTGATAGATGCTGGCAGCCAATTGCCAGTTCACAGACCCCCATCTTAGGGTTAAGAATGTTGTAAGTAGACGCCAAGAAGGAAAATCTATTGAAACTAAAGCCTGGACACTCGGGATCTGAAACCTAAGCACAGGTTCCTGGCAGAGCTCCAGTCCCGCTTCCCAAATGTAGTTATTCACCAGGAACGCGCTTGTTAAAAATACTGATGCCCAGATCTTGCGTTTCAAGATTCTGGTTTAGCAGGTGTTGGGTGGAACCCAGAAGCCAGCATCTTAACCAGCAGTCTCAGTGACTAACCAGAGGGGGGAAGCTGGCAGAGGCCGTGGTAACACAGTCGCCGGAACCAGCCACAGCCCGGGAGGTGTCCAGATGGACAAAACCCCAGGGCATGGGTCTGGGTCAGGCGTAGGCTCAGCCAGGTGAGAAGCAAGATGCACAGTGGCCATGGGGGGTGACCCCCCCAATGCCCACCACCTCCACCCCAACCTTCAATAACTATGAGGTTCATAGCTATCCCCAGAGAACCCCAACTTCAACATGAGGCTGTGTTATCTGCATTGGTTCCCGGGGGACTTGCCAATTAGAATAGGTTGTCAGAGCCCTTTAGCGTGACTGAGTCCTTAGAGCAAGGGGTGGGGAACGTCCATATCAGGCCTGTGAAATCACTGGGTCTGGCCCTGCCGAGGCATTAGGGGTGAGTTAATTAAATGACCAAATATAGCAGCTAATGTTTAAGTTGATCATTTTGTATAGCCCTCGAATGACGTTATAAATATCCACGTGGCCCTGGGCAGAAGAAAGGCTCCCCACCCCTGCCTTAGAGCCTTTCCGAGAACAGTGAGGTGAAGAGGAGAGAGGAGGAAGCACTGTGCAGGAGAAGCAGCCGGGAGGGGAAAGGCAGTGGCAGGTCCTAGTGAGCGGGCACAGGGTGGCAGGGGAAGGGGAGGGGGAGCAGGTTGCTCCGCAGGACCCGCCTCCTTCACGAAGCCTTATCTTACATCCTGGAGGGCAAAGGCCTGAGTTAGGACAAGAAGGATGAGTTTTATGCAGTCCTGTCCCCAGGCGTCCGGGGTAGACAGAGCTGACAGATCAGGGCGACAGGATATTGTCTTGCTGGCGGGACCTGGGAGAGTCCCGGTGACCTCATGGTAAATGACCGAATATAGCAGCTAATGTTTAAGTTGATCATGTTGTAAGCCCTCGAATGACGTTATAAATATCCACGTGGCCCTGGGCAGAAGAAAGGCTCCCCACCCCTGCCTTAGAGCCTTTCCGAGAACAGTGAGGTGAAGAGGAGAGAGGAGGAAGCACTGTGCAGGAGAAGCAGCCGGGAGGGGAAAGGCAGTGGCAGGTCCTAGTGAGCGGGCACAGGGTGGCAGGGGAAGGGGAGGGGGAGCAGGTTGCTCCGCAGGACCCGCCTCCTTCACGAAGCCTTATCTTACATCCTGGAGGGCAAAGGCCTGAGTTAGGACAAGAAGGATGAGTTTTATGCAGTCCTGTCCCCAGGCGTCCGGGGTAGACAGAGCTGACAGATCAGGGCGACAGGATATTGTCTTGCTGGCGGGACCTGGGAGAGTCCCGGTGACCTCATGGTCCTGTGTGCTCCCCGTCAACACCATTCAGACATTCTGAGCGCTAACCGTGCAGGCACCAGGCTGGGGAGGAGCTGGGGCTCCCAGCATTCACGCTGCCCTCGGGGGCTGCCAGGCTGCCTGGAAGCCCGGCTAACCCCTTCCCACCTCAGCCTTAGCACCTGCTTCCAAGCCCATCCCTCCTGCAGACGTGCTCGGAGGAAGGGGCTGTGTCCGTCCGTGTCTGCCTGTCCCCCAGGCCCTGAGCCCAGTAGACGCTCACTACGTGCTGATGAATGAAGACTCGCTCAAAGCAGCTGTTAGAACTACTAGTATGTTCGGTCAGATGGCCCATGGCTGAGTTAAAAAATGAGTGTGTGAGTGTGTGAGTGTGAGTGCATGCGGGCTCTCGGTACACCGCGGGAGGCCTGAGTAAATGTATGCGCTCGGAAAACTCCCCAAGGACTACACAGCATGTGCTGCTGGTTAATTCTTAAAACTCTATAACAACAGAGTTTTAAAAAATCGCAATCAGAATTACAAAACATCACGAAGAATTAGAACTACCCATGATCAGGACCCTGCTCTAAGAACTGTCCAAACCCCAGAGTGCCTCCCCACCCCCCCCATGCAGATCCCCATCCCAGGGGCATCCCTACTCGGCCACAATAGGGACCAGCGCACACTGTACAGAATAGGACGTGGGGTGGGCAGCTCCCACTGTCAGTGACAATTTTCTGCTAAACAGCTGCTAATGCAAAGAGGCAAGTGTGCAGAGTAAAAACCTAAATAAATGTCTGGAGCAAACCCAGAAAAGGGGGCATGAGACACCACCAGGCCCGGAGACGGGGCCGGACGAAGAGCTCAACACCGGGTTTCCCAGTTCTGAGGCGGGGCTGCTCTGAGACACCCTGTCTTTCTAAAACGGCTTTTTCATAAGCTGTCTGAGTAGGCTCTATTCCTATAGCAAGACAGCCCCTGCACGTCCACATCCCCAGACTGCACTGCCCCGTACCCGGCCAACGCCAGCCCCCAGGCCATGAGACCCACTTCTGGATGTTCCGTGAACAAGCTGAACCGTGGCTTCTTCACATGCCCCGGAGGGTCTTCCATACCCTTGGCGTGGAGATCGCACGCGCAGCTGCCCGGAAGCTTCTCTCCCAGGAAGTGGCGTTGCCCACCCAGGCGTCACCTTTCCGATTTGTTTCCTGAGAAACAGCATTTATGAACTTCAATCGCTCTGCACTGCTGATCCATATTTAGAAGGCTTTCCAGTAAAAGGTGTGACTTCCCGTTTAGGAACCATGCTCAGAATCCCTAAGAGTGTTGCTTTTCACAAGACGGAGGAAAGCTGTCAGAGAGCGCTGGGGTTATTTTGGGAAATAGAAATAATAATCATTTCTCTGAGGGATGGCCGCTGAGGCCCTTCCAACTGCTGGGTCCCGGGGAAGGCCAGCCAGCTCCCCAAATGCAAAGGACCCCAGCGGCTCCCCAGGCACAGAGGAGAGCCCTTATCATGGGCCGACACTGCAAAAAGTGTACAGAAATGCTGGGCAAAAGAAGCTATTCCCAAACATCGAGAAATGGCATTCCGGATGGAGGTGACCACACAAAATGGGGAAGAAATAGGCACATTTGGAGCTGAATGAAATAAAATCCGTGGGAATTGCATGAGCAAAGAGGCCTGAAAGCCTCCTTAGGGAGCAGGTGGAAAGCTACAAACAGAGCAGCCTCCCAGGTGGGCTTCAGAGCCCATCAGCGCCACCTAGGGGACTGGGAGAGCAGGGCGTGGGGGCCAGCCCTGAGTTTCTGCTTCTCAGCTCTGTGAGGCCTGCGCACCTGCCTTTCTAACGAGTTCCCAGGTGATGTTGATGCTGCTGTCCGGGAACCCCACTTTGAGAACCACAGGCCTAGAGGAAGACAAGGAAGGGCAGAGTTCTCCGCAACAGTCCACCCTTCCTCCAGGTGTTAAAGGTGGAACCCTTAAAAAAAAAGTTTGTTTAAAGGCACAACAATGAAAACAACCCACACATTCCTCTGACTTCAAAGCACCCACTGCTTATGCCATTTCCTCCAAGCAGGTGTTGCTGCTGGAACCCACAGTGACTATTTAAGTTGGCCCGAGAGACCCAAAAAAAGAAGAGTGAACCTAACAGGGCAGATGTTCTGAGAGCAAAGAAGAGGTTCCCCCAGAACCACAAACACTCAGGTTGCCATGGAGGCCTCTCGGGGGTTCCACCCCGGCTCGAAAGCCTGCCAGCTGAGACGACTTTGCATTTGCACACCTGGGAATAAGAATCCACTCTTGGTGTGCGAGGCTTGAGCCAGCTGGGCGGGGACGTGGTGAACAAAAGCATCGTGTGCTCCCTGACCCTTTCTGCTCCGTCCCCAAGGCTCTGCCCCGCTGTCCTCCTGCTACCCTGTTCTGTCGTGTCCCCACTCCCACCAACACTTATCGTATTTATAGTCCAGCAGCAGGAAGCAAGTGAAGTGAGGCCGGAAGGAGGCAGGCAGGGAGGGGGTCTCTTAGACTCCCAGCCTGGTGCACCCCTCCTCTGAGGCAGAGATCACGTGACCCAGAAGCCCTGGTGCTCCTCACACCATGTAAAAACGTTTGCTCGGGGCCCTTTCAGCTTCTGGTTTGTACATCTCAGCCCTGGAAGAAACCCCGGGACTCAAGGCCACTTCTGTAGAGGAGCAGAGGTGGATGGGATGCTACGCTGGGGAAGGGAAAGCAAGAGAGAGCACCTCTATTTCAGAGAAATTGTTCTCACCCTCCTTACAAAAGTAGTACAGATCCCGGAGAAACCAGTGGGAGACACACAGGAGCAAGAGAGAAAACAAAAGTCCTCCCTAACCCCCGGGCTCAGAAACCACCACTCCGGCCAAGCAGCTCCCCCGCCCACACATGAATGCCAAGGTGGATCACCGAGCGAAGGAGCAGAGGGCACCCCAGACAGTGGCAATCGGGGACGGAGACCGGTGGTGGCAGGGAGTGCGGCCCTGTCTGCATGGCCACTATGGTCTGGCCCTCGGGGAGAGACAGGGCTTGAAAGGGCTTTCAAAGCCGGCTCAGTGCCCTCTTTTAGAGACGGGGAATCACAGAGGGAGGGACTGATTGAAGCGCAGAGAGGGGGTGTCACCTCCAGCCACGTCCTCTTGGGGACCTGCCAGGAGCCGCACAGGAGGATCTGCCAGCCACCTGCTCGGTGGGCCTCTCTTCTGAAGCTTGGATGAAAGCTCGGCACTTCCTCTGGGAACCACCGGAACCCTGGGATCCAGGCAGCTGTGTTAAGGCAGAGCCCACCCCCCATTCACGGAGACGCTGACAAGCTGAAGGCAGGCCACCTCCCCTGCTGCTGCTGCTGCTGCCTGACCCTCCGACCAGGTGCCACAGGTGCAGGTGACAGACTGTGCCTCTGCGGGGCAGCTAGGGGAACACACACACGGGCCTGGCTTAGCAGCGTCCAAAGAACCGCAAGCGGCGTGCTGGGCTGGGGCACGGAAGTGTACTGGTTTTCAGGGGCTGCCCCCAAATACCACAAACTAAAGCCATCGTGTCACCATTCTGGAAGCCGCAAGTCTGAGATGCGGGTGTTAGCAGGTGGTTCCTCCTGAGGATGTGAGGGAGCATCTGTTCCAGGCCTCTCTCTCCTGGCCCTCGGGGCCTTGGCCAGTCCTTGGCTCGTAGCCATTCTCCCGTGTCCTCACACTGTCTTCCCTCTGTGGCCAATTCCCTACGGTCAGGGCCCCACCTATGGTCAGGCCCGTCCGCCCTGCTCCGGCACGACCTCATCTTAACTTCATCTGCAAAGGCCCTTCAACCAAGGTCCCATTCACAGGGACTGGGGGTCAGGACTTGGACATCTTTGGTGGGAGGGGTGCACAGTTCATCCCATACCAGGAGGCAAAAGGCTGGATCTGGCCGGGGGCGTTAGGAGGCCGGGATGGACGTCAAGTTAACACACGGAGTTCATTTGGGGGCAGGAAAGTCTAGATAAACAAAAGGCAGAGGGATCGGGGGATTCAGCAGCAGGAGGTTTGGGTCCGTGGCAGGGCCCAGAGGGGCAGCAAGGAGACCGACATCAGGGACCGAAGGCATCCCGGGCCAGATGGCATCCTGGCAGAGCACACGTGTACAGACAGGCTGCTTGTAAAAATGATGAAAATGTTCTGTACCAGCTGGAACTTTGCTCCCACCTTCCACGCCAAGAGCCCCCAGTCACCAAGCCTTCCACTAGGTCCCCACAAGGGCCACTAAGGGCTAATGCCAGGGTAGGGAGCAGGACCCCTCCAGTCCACTCCCCTGCTGGACACTTAATAACATCCTCCCCTCTCCCGGCTAAGGGAGCTATTTCTTCTCGGGCTGAGGGTGCCTTTGGGCACACAGCGAGGCAGCTCCCACGGCTGGCAAGAGGGCAGGAGCTGCATTCAGCAGGAATGCCCAGGGGCCCGCTGGGCACAAGGCCCAGCTTACGATCTGTCCAAGGACGGCAGGACCCTGCAGGGTGGGGTCTCTGTGCCCCGTGCACAGCCCAGCACCCGGCGACCAGGGAGGGGCTCCCAGTAAACAGGCGTCTTGCATGACTAACGCCTCACCCCGTTCTCCTCCTCCCACGCCTCTTGGATGAGTGCTGCCTTCTCTGGAATCCAACTGGGACCGAAATAACAAAAGAGCTGCTCCCCGCTCCATGCCCCTCCCTCCATAATAAAGATCTCATCTTCAGGAGAGCGCGCCAGCATTACACAGGGAGGCACACGCCCACACGGGGGCGAAGGGCACTTTGGTGTAAGACTCCTGCTTGCATAGGAAAGAAAACGGCCTGCAGCCCACAAGGAAAGTCCCACCTGGCACTCCCCCTCCCCTTCAGGGAGCTCTCCGCTCCGCAGCTCCGCAGCCCTGCAGCCCTTGGCATTGTTTGCCCACCACCCCTGCGCGAAGCCACCCAAGTGCAAAGTAGTGCTGGCGCTTTGAGCAAACACTTGTTGCTTGATAATCAAGTCACAAGTTCCCTGCCCACTCACTCATCAGCATATAACCTACAGCCCATCTTGCTAGGAGTTCCACTGACTCCAAGGGACCTAACCCTTTAAACAGCTACACTGGCTATATCTGCCCAGACGCCCTTCCCTGCACACCCTAACCTCCTGCCATAGCCACATGTTCCCATGGCTCCTGCCCCCCAACACGCACACAGGCCTTATACAAGCCCCTGGAGGCTTGTATAAATTTCCTGCATTTCAAAGCTCCGGGAATGAGGCAGAGCGAGGGCTGAGTTTGAAGGTCCTTCTCTTGAAGTTGATGTTGCAGATCTGTGGACCAACATTAGCCACTTCTCCTTAGACCCTTCATTCTCTTACCTGGTCCCATAATCTCCGATTTTCAAGTGCATTTATAAGATATCTTTCTGACTGCCTGTCTCACGCCAATTCTCCCCTGCAATACCTGGTGCACATCCATGAGGCTCTGTCTGAACACAGGTCAAAGTCGATGCCCTCAAGAACTGGACATGTAAAATGAATGGATGAATATAAGAAAAATCAGGGTAGTGGCAACCCTCTCAGCTCCATTCAGGTGTGTTCAGGGGTGTTGGTGGGTCCAGTGTGGCCACACCTCATGATTTTTCAAGAGAAGACAAGTATTCAGGCATCTATGAAAAACCTCCCAATATTCCAATGTTGGCAACTGATTGAACATTTTGAAGCACTGTGTGCACAGCATAAGATGCTTCTGGGGACAGTCTGTGGCCTCAAGACCACCTACCAGGGGACATTCGCTATACCTTTTTCTTTGCAGGACAGCCCACCAGGACCTGGAGGTCCTGACTCTGCCCTGACCGTCACCCCTGCCACCACACATAGAGGCACCATAATGCCACTTCCCCAGAATCCAGTCATCGTAGACCAGCACTGTTTAAAAAGAGTGCAAACCAAGCGAACGTCATTCCGAAGGGCACACAACTCACAGTCATCCTATGCTGTGTTCGGCTTTTAACTAAGAATACTGGTCGATCTAATGACTCGCAGAGATCCTGCCACTTGAAACAAGTGAGCTACGGGTTGTGCAGTGGGAGGAAAGGTGAGAACACGGAGACTGTCCGCTGGCACACACTTCCCAACCAAGCAGAGGTGAAATCTCCGGGGAGAGAAAGGTGGGAGAAGAATGACCGCTCCCCATAGAGGCTGGACTGTCTCAGTGGACGCTGAGTGGCTCGAAGGCAGGATGGTGTTCATTTTGTCCCAATGTCAGAGTGCTACGCAGAGCAGGAACATAAAATTAGCATAAGCCCCAACCTCTCTGACTTACCCTCAGCCAGAATCAAAGTTGAAACCAGAGTCCACAGGTGTTTTTTTGTGTGTGTGTGTGTTTAAAAATTTTAAATAAAAATATTTTTATTGATTTCAGAGAGGAAGGGAGAAGGAGAGAGAGACAGAAACATCAATGATGAGAGAGAATCATTGATCGGCTGCCTCCAGCATACCCCACACTGGGTATCGAGACTGCAACCTGGTCATATGCCCTGACTCACGGGGAATCGAACCTTGACCTCCTGGTTTACAGGATGATGCTCAACCACTGACCCCCACCTTCTGGGCCACGGGTGTTTTTAAAATAGCAAAAATGCTGAGGTTTATAAAAAGAACTATTGACTCAGAAGCTTTGAAATTATAAAACCTGCCATATATTCTATTATACAGGTAAGAATAAAGACTAGAAACTACAGTCGGCTCTCCAATCTATGGGTTTGCATCAACCACGGAGCACAAATTTTTCTACTACCAATAAATCAACAAACAACAAGTGATGGCGAGGATGTGGAGAAAAAGGAGCCCTGGGACAGTGCAGGTGGGAATGCAGACTGGTGCAGCCACTATGGAAAACAGCGTGGAGTTTCCTAAAAAAATCAAAAATGGAACTGCCAGGCCCGGCCGGTGTGGCTCAGTGGTTGAGCATTGACCTGTGAACCAGGAGGGCAAGGTTCATCTCCCCATCAGGGCACATGCCCAGGTTGCAGGCTCAATTCCCAATGTGGTGCGTGCTGGAGGCAGCTGATCAGGGATTCTCTCTCATTGTTGATGTTTCTATCTCTCTCTCCCTCTCCCTTCTTCTTTGAAATCAATAAAAATATATTAAAAATAAAAGCACACAATACAGTGACTTTTGGTATATTTCACAATTCATACAACTATCACCACTATCTAATTTTAGAACATTCTTATTCCCTCAAAAAGAAACCTCCTACCTCTTAGCAGTCACTCTCATTCACCCCTTCCCCAGTCCCTGGAAACTAATCTACTTCCTGAGTCTATGGATTTGCCTATTCTAGGCATTTCACATAAAGGGAAGCATACAATATGTGGCTTTGTGTCTGGCTTCTTTCACTTAGCACGATGTTTCCAAGGTCCCTCCGTGTTGTAGCATGTGTTAGAGCTTCATTCCGTTCTATGGCTGAGGTCCTATTGCCGGGATGGTCCACATTTTGTTTTCCAGTCATCGGCTGATGAACACTTACGCTGTTTCTGGCCATTATGATTAATGCTGCTATGAGCATTCGTATATAGTAGGTTTGTTGTTTTCTTTTTAAAATATATTTTATTGATTTTTTACAGAGAGGAAGGGAGAGAGGGGTAGAGAGTTAGAAACATCGATGAGAGAGAAACATCAATCAGCTGCCTCCTGCACACCCCTTACTGGGGATGTGCCCGCAACCAAGGTACATGCCCTTGACCGGAATCGAACCTGGGACCTTTCAGTCCACAGGCTGACGCTCTATCCACTGAGCCAAACCGGTTAGGGCTCATATATAGGTTTTTGTGTGCATGGATGTTTTCAGTTCTCTTGGGTATATATCTAGGAGTGGAACTGCTGGGTCACATTCCACATTCTTTTTGTTTCACTTCATATCTAAGCCATTTGCTGCTTATCAGGGACTCCACCCACCAGACAATGAGGAAAGTTCAAAAGCAGTCATGTTCAAAGTAACTCAGCTTTTTAGAATACAGCCAACAATAAAATACTTGCTGTCTTTGTCTTTTGACTTTTATGGCTCCTCAACTTCCTGGCAGTGCGAGCGACTCTCTAACCCACTTGGCATCGGCCAAGATTCCAAGAGATTATCGGTCTTAAAAACTGGTGAGAAATGGGGGGTGTGTTGTGCACTCAAGCGTTAACTTAACACTACAAATCAAAGTGGAATCTCTGGGAGAAAACACAAGACCCAAACAGAAGAGATTAATAGTAAGCTCTAAGGTCTAACAGCTTTCCACTCAGAGTCCATTAGAGAAAAAAATCAAGCCAAAATAAGAAAAGTTCATGACCACACGCGCACACACGCACACGCACACACTTCAATCAACCAGACCTGCCAAGTGAAAGCATCTTTTTAGTCTCACATTTGTGCAACACAGATGGACAGAAGAAACTAAATCGATGTTTTCTGGGCATAGACGTTTCTCATGGCAACTTTTATTAATGGAATTATCAGGGCTGCTCTATCCTGGGAGCTAGGAAAGTATCCAATTATTTGTAACAAAGAAAAGCTCCAAGAATGCTTTTAAAAGTGCTCTATGGGAAACTGATCCAGAAACTCACATTAGCTCCTGGTGTAATGAAGTTAAATGGGAATCTACTCATTTAAAGAAAAATTAAAACAAGAAATCAAGAAAACAACCAACTATTTGGCAAACAAACCCCAAAGCTCAAATCCTGGCTTAATCCTCCAAACTTTCACTCACAAACATAATAAAACATTTACACATATGGGTTCTTTGTCAAAAGAGCTTAAAAACAATTCCCAGCTCTCCTGGGTTTCAGCTGACACTCTAACAAGATAGTTAAGTTTCCCTTAAAAATGAGTGTTGCCCTAACCCAGTGGTCGGCAAACCGCGGCTCGAGAGCCACATGCGGCTCTTTGGCCCCTTGAGTGCGGCTCTTCCACAAAATACCATGTGCGGACGTGCACGTACAGTGCGATTGAAACTTCGTGGCCCATGCGCAGAAGTCAGTTTTCGGCCTGGGCGACTCTATTTTGAAGAAGTGGCATTAGAAGAAGTGGGGATACGTTCGCTGAGGTCGACCCTCAGAGTGAGGACGTTTTTAGCAAAGGCCAGCTTAGGCGTACCCTAATTAAGTTAATAACAATGTACTTACCTATATAGTTTAAGTTTAAAAAATTTGGCTCTCAAAAGAAATTTCAATCGTTGTACTGTTGATATTTGGCTCTGTTGACTAATGAGTTTGTCGACCACTGCCCTAACTGGTTTGGCACAGTGGATAGAGCGTCAGCCTGCGGACTCAAGGGTCCCAGGTTCGATTCTGGTCAAGGGCATGTACCTTGGTTGCGGGCACATCCCCAGTGGGGGGTATGCAGGAGGCAGCTGATTGATGTTTCTCATCGATGTTTCTCTCTATCCCCCTCTCCCTTTCTCTCTGTAAAAAATATCAATAAAATATATTTAAAGAAATGAGTGTTACTTCAGATAATTTTTTCTACTAATCTATGGACTCAGCTCCCCTACTGCTAAGTAAGTCACCACCACCACCACCCCCATGGCCATCCTCCTAAATGATGAGGAAAATATCAAACATTAGAAGACTGGGGGCCCAGGCATATCCTGGCATATGAATGGCCAGGTGAGTTAGTCTTTACCACACGGAGGACTCCATTTCCTCATGTGTAAAAAGAACGATTCTATTTGTTAGACCAGGAATCCCCAAACTTTTTCTTTCAAGAGACAGAGAGTAAATATTTTTGGCTTTGCGAGTCACGTGGTTTCAACTCTGCCATCGTCATGCCAAGACAACCTTAAACCATGTGTAAACACAAGAGCACGGTGTGTTCCAATAAAAACGTATTTATAAAAATAAGCTACAAGCTGCCCTTGGTCCAAGGGCTGTACCCGGCCAACTCCTCTTTTCGATGATTAAAAGTCATTGGCAGCTGGAACCCCATGAGCTATCAATTCACGGAGGTCTGAGAGGGGAGAGGGGTGTACACCACCGCGCGCAGTTCTACGGGCGTCTCTGCATGAGGACACGGGCATTGGGGTCTCCCTATTCCCACCACCCGCCTCCTCCTGTTTTGGTTGATACCTCACCCGCGCCCCACTGACCTTCACCATGACCTTGGATAAAACATCACTATGTGGGGGTGGAGTCAGGCTTTCTGAGAGTTTGCTGGGGGCCAGGTGGTACAATCAAAAAGCTTGAGGAAAGAGATCTGCAAGGGGAGAGCTTGGCCAATGGGAAATAGGAGATGAGAGGGAGGTGAGCAGATTGAACACCCCTGCGCACCTTCGGAGGGACCTGCTGGGGCTCTGCGGTTCACTAGCCACACCCACCAGTGCGCTGGCATCTCCCTTCATCTCCTCTCTCACCAGCTCTTACTGCTCAGGGCGCACACCTCCTAAATGAGACATTAACACTTAATTCTTGCCGCAGGCTCTGCTCTCTAGAGAAAGAGAACTATGACTTACCCCTCAAATAACCTTCTTTCTTCAGAAATGAAAGGCCCAGATAAAAGAAATACAACCACTGGATTTGAAGTGCACAAAGACTAATAGGAAAGAGGTAAAATCGTGATTCATAGATTAATAAACAAAACTAACCTTGGCCTTCATTACTGGCCTGTTATGTCCAAATGGTAAAATATATCCTGAACAATGTCTAGCAGCATCTCTCCAAAAAGAAAACCTGAACAGCTACCACCATATCACTGTTGAGTGATTAAATGTGCATATCTGGCCTTCCAATTATGAATGGAACAAATGACGTTCTACTACATCTCTTGACAAGCGATCATCTGTTGTGCAAATAGTAGTCCCCCTACCCCACCCCAACACCAGTTCAGGTCCCTGGACAGGACAGCCTGCTGATAATAGCTCACTATCTAAGAACTAAACACAACCCCAAGTTTTTGGCCATTGAGTCAACTTTGGGTGAGAACTAAAGCAGTTTCTGAAACAGTGGAGGACAAGCAATTTCCTGAGAGCAGAACCCCTCCCTACCTGGGGTTTTGGCCTGAGCTCAGGGCCCCCCTGCATGACGAAACGCTCTGGAGAGCCACAGCACGGAGCCACAGGGGGGCATGGGGACTTCCCAAAGTCTCATAAAAAGCATGCGTCGTGGCCTTACTGAAAACAAGAACGTTATTACGTTAACGTACCCACTGGAACTTCCTGTTAGCCACCTGGCCCAACACTATTTACTAAGTAGCCTATGCTTTCCCCTGTGATTTAACTAGCCCCCCATTGTGAATCTGATCCGTATTTCAGCCTGTCTGTCTGTCTGTCTGACTGCCCCTGGCTGACAGCCGTCGCTCCCTTGCCTTTCCTGCCATCGCCCTCTTTGGATTCCGCACGTCTGACAATTTTGCAGTCTCCCTGCCCCTCCCTTGCGGTCTGCTCTGCAGGGCTCTCCCCTGGGGCTGCCCTGGGTGACCTGTGATCCCATGACGTCACTTCTCAGATGCTGAAATGCAAACTCTGGGTGGCCACCTGCGGTCGCGCAGGTTGGTCACGGTGCCGCAGTGTCAGGCCAAGCGGGATGTGGGGTGAAATCCATTCTGCTCTCCGCTTGCCAAGCGGTGCACCCACAGAGTCCCCAGATCCCCACCGCTAGCCCAGACGTCCTGAGTCACAGACCCATCCATCCAAACATATGCTCACATCTCTCCCGGAATGTCCTCCAAGGAACACGCTCTACGTGGATTCACCTTCTTTCTCCTAAACCCGCTCACCCCCCCGCCCCGCGCCCCATCCCCTGTCCTCACTGCATGCCTGCGGCACACGAGGCAGAAGACTCGGAGGTGTCCGAGCGCTAGGTTGGTCACGGTGCCGCAGTGTCAGGCCAAGCGGGATGTGGGGTGAAATCCATTCTGCTCTCCGCTTGCCAAGCGGTGCACCCACAGAGTCCCCAGGTCCCCACCTCTAGCCCAGATGTCCCCTGAGTCACAGACCCATCCGTCCAAACATATGCTCACATCTCTCCCGGAATGTCCCCCAAGGAACACGCTCTACGTGGATTCACCTTCTTTCTCCTAAACCCGCTCACCCCCCCGCCCCGCGCCCCATCCCCTGTCCTCACTGCATGCCTGCGGCACACGAGGCAGAAGACTCGGAGGTGTCCGAGCGCTCTCCGTGCCCTGACTTGGAGCATCCCCCTGACAGATTCTCCCTCCTCCTCTCCGGCCAGCGGTGCACACGGAGCTGACCTCATTACTTCTCTTCTCATTTAGTCTGCCAGGCTCCGTGCTCGCTGTCTTAAACCCTTCCCTCTGCTGCACAAGCAGTCTTGCCACAATGTCCTGATCATGTCACACACGGCTCTGGATCCTACCACAGTCTCCACTGCCCACAGGGCCAAGTCCCAAGGCCTCCAAGGGCCTCAGAGGGTCTTTCATGGCTCAGATCCCTAAGCCCCTCTGTCACTTCTCTGCTCCTTCCCAAACACATCAGCCTCTCCTTGCAGCCTTGCCTTTGCGCATGCAGAGACCTCAGCTTGGATCCCTGACTCCAGCGCCCCCTCCTGGAAGGCTTGATTGATACCCAGAGGAAGTTGATGACTCCCTTCCCTGAGCCCCAGATACCCATGCGAACACCCACAGCGCCTGTTGGTGTCTGTGTGTCTGACGCCATGAGAACTGCGATCTGTGAAGGCGGAGATGGCCTCTCTTTGGATTTTGTATCCCCACAGCCCAGACAAGTGCCGTGACAATCCCCGCCCATAAAATCCTGAGTGGACTAGACATAAGCAGATTAACCAGAGCCTGGCAATACAGATGTAAACTGGGCTTTAAACTCCTTCTATCTGTATGCGGTACAAAAACAGGGACAGATGCCTATTGTGCCCAAGCAGACTCTATGAAAGAACTGATTAGGGATTAGGGGAGACGGAGTATTTGGGAAAGGTGAGAAGAGAGGAATGGCCGGGCGGCTTAGAGCGGGGCCCTGGTGGCTTCTGCCTCCTGGGCAGTGGTGCATGCCTCTGGCCTGACCCATAAGTGGGACAGGCCCCGGAGTCAGGGCAGAAAGCTGGATACAGCGGGCCCAGCTGCGAGGTGACAAGTATCAGGAGGTCAGATAACGCAGGTGTGAGAAGAGCAAGCAGCTATTCTAATAGGTCCTTTCCTGCAGAAAGGCAGGCAGATCCAAAAACTTAAACAGTAGCCCAACAGCCAAACAAAACCACCTAAGAACAGGTTCCAGAGGACCAGGGAGGCAGGTGGGCCTCCCATCCCCTTAGGCCAGTGGTTCTCAACCTTCCTAATGCCGTGACCCTTTAATACAGTTCCTCATGTTGTGGTGACACCCAACCATAAAATGATTTTTGTTGCTACTTCATAATTGTAATTTTGCTACTGTTATGAATCGTAATGTAAATATCTGATATGCAGGATGTATTTTCATTGTTACAAATTGAACATAATTAAAGCATAGTGACTAATCACAAAAACAATATGTAATTACATATGTGTTTTCCGATGGTCTTAGCCGACCCCTGTGAAAGGGTCGTTCGACCCCCACAGGGGTCGCGACCCACAGGTTGAGAACCACTGCCTTAGACTAAGGAGCAGAGTCCTTAACATGATGTTCATGTTCTATAGACAATCCCCCAAACATGACTAACTCTTTGCTATCAGGAGGGCATTTCCATTGGCAGCCCTTTCCTCATCCTCCCCATCTGAGCTGAAGGGTACTTCTTCCTCCAGGAAGCCTTCCCTGATCTCCAGGGTCTCAAATGAATTTGCTCTCAAAACACCCTGGGCTTCCCCTTCAAGGTTCTGCTCAGAATTGTTATCAAATACGTATTCATTTAAATTCTGTTTCCACTATAAGAAGAAGCACTTAGAGGGCAGGGACTGATTCTTATCATATCCCCAGCATTCAGCACTCTGCCTGGAGCAGATCTGAGGCCCACTGAGCAAGTGTCTGCTGAGTGAACAATTCAATCAAACAGCTGAAGAATGAATTAAACAATGAATGGATAAAACTGGCCTGTGTCTAGAATGCAAGACCAGGAAGCCAGGATTACCCTGAGCACATGAGAGAAGGAAGGGGAGGGGAAGTCGGGCCACTTCTACTGCAGATGACAGAGACCACAATGGGGTCGGCAGCCAACTGGACCTGCGGCCAACCCCAGCCCACCCTGCTGTCATACAGCCTGTGACTCCTAGACTCACATCGTCTTTCACATTTTGAAATGGTTAAAAAGAAGACTATTTCAGTTTTTGAAATTCACACATCAGTACCCATAAATAAGGCTTTATTGGAACACAGCCTCACCCCTTGGTTTCTGTACTGTCCACGGCTGCTTTAGCATGATAGTGGTAGAGCTGAGGGGCTGTGACAGAGAATATATGAGCCTCAAGGCCTAAAAGATATACTACCTTTACAGAAAAAGTTTACTGAACCCTGGCCTACAGTCTCTTGCAATCACTATATCCCAGAACTCACAGAAATGCTGACCCGGTGGCATATGCTAAAACCTGGGCCTCAGAAAAAAGCTGCCAGACACTGTTTGTTAATGTAAAATGGGACTTAAATATCCCCTTAATAAAGAAGGGCTAGTTAAACTAATATCATACACTAGCAATGGACTACTACACAGCTATCTTTAAAATGGGTTAGGCTAAAATGTACAAGTATAGAAAGATGTCCACAGTACACTGTCAAAGAAATTTATAAAACAACATGGATCGTTTTTCCAATCTTTTAGAAAGACTAGCTGTACATATGTTTAGAAGGTGAGAAAATATGATTATCTGGAAGAATATGTGATAAATAGGGAACTGGACCAGGGATTTAAATTTTTTATTTTAAATACTTTTGCACTCACTGAAGTTTTTGCTGAGAATACATTTTTCTCTAATTTTGTTGATTTCAGAGAGGAAGGGAGAGGGAGAGAGAGATAGAAACATCAATGATGAGAGAGAATCATTGATTGGCTGCCTCCTGCACGCCCACTGCTGGGGATGGAGCCCACAACCTGGGCATGTGCCCTTGACT
>NW_005370145.1:2540208-2552061 GCF_000412655.1 Myotis brandtii
TCCCAATGCTTGATGATCTCAGGGTCATATGGTCCAGTTTCTGCATTTTGGGGAGCTGCCCAAAACACACTTTCCTCTGACACTTCAAAGTCTGATAACTGCCAAGCTGCTCATGTTTGTTTTGAGGAAGCGTAAGATTAGAATGGTCAAAAATAGTCCTACTTCCCTTTTCCTAGAAACCCTGGTTACCTATTCAACCAGAACACCCCTCCCGAGCCCGCGGAGGGCCAGGGTGCCAGGGAGCGTGACCACACTGCCTTCTCTGCTGCTCCCTCTCACCACAGCTGGCTCTCCTGCCACCGGGACCCTCCGAGTGGAGCTCAATCAGCAGCCCTATGAGTGGTCCTGGGGGTGGGGTGAGGCGGCCATCAGCCGAGGGAAGAGAGAAGCCAAGACTGAGCCCCCAATAGGTTTCAGGTTCTGCCTTGGCACACACATCTATGATTCCTACCAAGCCTAACTCTCCGTTTCTAACCTTTGTTCCTCGTGGCAGTTTCCCGGGGGAGTCATGCCAAGGGCAGAGCTGTTAGCTGGCTTTGCTCTGCCATGCCTAGGCCCGCAGGCCTGCAACAGGTCTGCTCAGCTGGCTGGAGTAACCTGCCACTCCTCCTTCACCCTGCAGTCAGCATCCCGGGATCCTGGAGTCACTGCGAAGGCCCGGGAAGTCCCTAATAGCTGGGGGCATGGAAGTGCGGTCCCACCTCAACTCGGAGATGCACACGGAACCTGCTATCTGCTAGAATAAACCATCCATAAGTAGCCCCAGCATTTCCCAAGGAACATGCCAAGACTCAGGCAGTGCGATAATGCGGGTGAGAGCAGGAGGCGCGGTGGGGAAGTCAGGGAGGCGTCGATCTTGCGGTGCCTGCCTGGGAACTCCTGCGTCATTTAGTAATTCAGACCCCAAGACAGCGCGCACAGCTCGAGCGCTCAACCTGATTCAAACTAGCTGCTGACCACAACCTTTCTCCATCCTAATTTGAGGTTTGGTTCAGCAAACACGCCCGAGTGGCTGTAAGGGTCCGAGGAGGACCCCAGCCTTGAAGGGCAGGCTTCCCCATCCAGGCTCAGACCCCTGCCCCCCAGCACTGTGGGGAGAGCCGTCTCTCAGGTCAGCTTCTGAAGAAAATAAAAACCAGGAGGTGGCGGAGGGAGGAGAAAGCCTGGTTCTGGGAGAGACAGAAGCCCAGGGCTGGCGCAGGCCACTCCTGAGCGGGACTCACCATTGGTGGTCGTGTTGACATAGTAACGCCGGCCCTGGGGGGACAGGTAGCTCTGCCAGCCGGGGGGCAGCACGACGCTCTGGCTCTCCTCTCCCGGCGGAGGGGGGACCATCCCAGGCTTCTGTGGAGGAGGAAAGGAAAGGTCACACACGTCTGGCATCTTTGCAGCCGTTTTTCAACCAGGAAGTCAGGGCAGATGAAGTCACCCTGGAACAGCTCGACATTGAGGATGTGTGGCCCACAGGCCTCCCTAAGGGAGGTCACAGGCCTCGCTTGTGTGATTTTGGCGGTTGTCTGAGCGGGAGGTGTGAGGAGCGCCTGCTGTCTCAGAGCCACTGCAGGAGAGACAGGTTCCCCCCGAGGACAGAGGGAAGTGCCGCTCAGCTAACACTGGGCTTTCTCCTCTGTTAGCCCCTAGAAAGCCACCCTCGGGGGTGAGGCACTTTCACGGGGTGGGAGGTGCCGCTCCCCGCACTCCCGTGTGGACTCTGCAGCCTGACATCCCAGGGAGCACTGAGCACAGCTGAGCACAGCCGCAGACGAGGCCAGGGCCCGCTGGAGAAGTGACCAGAGCCATCAATGCAAGCCTCGGCAGAGCGAGCTGGGAAACCTACAACAATGCCATGAATCGAAGAGCGAGGTGGGTTTTCTCCAAGTGCCCAAATCACCCCGCGAGGAGAACTGGAGTCTGAGACAACCCAGGATATCCTTTCACCACATGCACTTATCTGCAGCTTAATTCTCGTAACCACACGCACGGAGCTTTTCCTAAAATAATCAGAGAGCAATACAGAGAATAGAGAGAAACTAGTAGAGACACAGATGCTACAGCAGGTGCTTCCCAGTGGGATTATGGGCAGTTTGTCTCCCCTTCTTTTTGCTTAACTCTTCCATCTAGATTTTCTTCAATAAACGCAAAAATAAAAGTTATTAGCTCTGGCCAGTGGTACTCAGTGGTTAGAGCGTCGGCCTAGTCACCAAAGGGTCACAGGTTCGATTCCTGGTCAAGAGGCGCATGGAGCTTTTCCTAAAATAATCAGAGAGCAATAGAGAGAACAGAGAGAAACGAGGTAGAGACATAGATGCTACAGCAGGTGCTTCCCGGTGGGATTATGGGCAGTATGTCTCCCCTTCTTTTTGCTTAACTCTTCCATCTAGATTTTCTTCAATAAACGCAAAAATAAAAGTTATTAACTCTGGCCAGTGGTGCTCAGTGGTTAGAGCGTCGGCCTAGTCACCAAAGGGTCACAGGTTCGATTCCTGGTCAAGAGCATGTACCTGAGTTGCAGGTCTGCTCCCCGCCCTTGGTCAGGGCACGTGTGGGAGGCAACCAGTCTTTCTCACATCAATGTTCCTCTCTTTCTCTCTCTCTTCCTCTCTTTCTCTCTCCCTCCCTTCCACTCTCTCTGAAAAGCAATGGAGAAAATATCCCCAGGTGAGGATTAACAACAAAAAAATAAATAAAACTTGTTAGTTAAAGAACACTTAAACATAAGAGAAGGGCCCAAATTAGCTCACATAATTTCTGTGCCTTGCGGAGAAATAAATGGATAAAGACCGAATTCTAGACACAGCAGGACAGGAGCCATGATTTTCTCAGCGAAGCTGGACCCTGTCCAGAAATATTAAAACTAACCGGCTCCTAAATGTCACCGGCATCCCCCAGCCATGCCTACGAGGCGGTTTTGGGTCACTGATGACCACGGCTTAATAGCTGGCAAGTGAGCAATACAGACACGGCTCCCAAACTGCTGAGCTTTCTGCAGACTGCAGAGCCCGCACTTCCGTTTCCTGGGGAGCCCTGCACGACGTCGGTGGGGATCGGGGATCAGATCAATCCCAGCTGCTCCAGGGACTGCGAGTGAGCACGGCTCCCCCTGGTCCTCCCTGTATGTTTCATTATGAAGTTTCACAATTTATTTAAAAACCTTCCCCTGTGCCCCGAACACTCTGTCTCCCACACCTGTTGACCCGCAGCGCCTCTGTGGCTTCCAGACCGCCAGGCCAGAGGGGTGGGCCGCCGCCGGGCAGGCAGCCTCCTCGCCGGCACAGCATGTCCGCTGAGCCCCAGCACACACCTGGGCACGCTTACCTGGGCCTCCAGACACTGCTCGGGCCTCTCCAGGTTGGAAGACGGTCAAAATATATGCAAGACAAATAGCCTGAGGATGAGTACAGTGAGAGTGTGAGTGTGCGTGTCTCTGTGTGAGTGTGTGTGTGTGTGTGTGTGTGTGTGAGAGAGAGAGAGAGAGAGAGAGAGAGAGAGAGAGAGAGAGAAATACCCACAGTACAGGAGACACACATGTTGGCTCTGTAGGGTTGGGAGTAAACAGGAACAGGGAGGTCAGGGGGCTTGACCGAAGAAAGAAATGGTCTAGAACTAAGTTGCTTCTGCCTGCGGCACAGCATCTAAGGGAAGACCGGACGGGGGCTTGTCGGGTAAGCTGGGAGGAAGTGGGAAATTGTGAAAGAGAATGCATTCCGCAAGGGCAGAGACTGACGGGGCAGAGACTGGCACGGGCAGAACGAGGCTGCAGGGACCCAGAGAAGAGAGAGAGAGAGAGAGAGAGAGAGAGAGAGAGAAAGACCCAGCAGCAAAGTGAACCCACCCTCGGACTTAGCCACTGAGCAGCCCGGGGCCCAGGGAAATGACACACCGGCCGCCCTACTTCGGCATCTGTGAGACAGGGACGATGTTAGCCCAGCTGAGGCACACACTGTGGAGACCGACAGTGAGAAACTCCGAGCCTGGGAAAGTGCCTGTCACCAAGAATACTCAGGAAATGGGGGTCTCCAGGGGAAGGGGGGCCGTCTGGATGCGAGTGAGACCTCTGCCTACTGTGGCGTGAAGTTCGCCCCACCCTCCCCATCACTGCGTCTAACATGCCACCAGTAACAGTCACTTCCCCCAGCTTTTTGTTTCCAAGACGACCGGCTTAACACGGGCCTGCTGGGGCGGTCACCACGTGAAGACGCCGCTGCTGGGTTCGGGGGAAAGGGCGGGCAGCGAGGAGGACTCCCCTTAGCTGGGCTGCTGGAGTGAGAGAGGACCAAGCCTCTGACCCTGTGTCCCACCTGGGAACAACCCCCAGCCCAAATCCACAAGAGCACGTGCTTTTCTCTTATTTACATAAATAAGTGTGTGGGGTCAGAAGCTCCGGTTGACATCTGAGGACACTGATGACCAGGGGGGGTGCCATACTGCCCCGAGGCCTCCCCATCTGGGACATGTGGGACCCACCACCCTGCACGCTATGGAAAGTGCCTGCCGGGGAGGCACCCCCAATACTGAGCCAGGAAGGGCCAGGGGTGCTGAGTGGGGGGAGGAGGGCACCCAGGCCAATTTCCTAATTTGGCCAACGTGGTAAAGGTGGTATCCACACCCCCCTCTGAAACAGCCAGGGGTCCCCGCTCTGCCCGCCAGGTGACAGTGCTCCGCCTCCATCCCCCAAGGCCCCCAGCACTGCCTCTCCCTCTTCCAGAAGGAAGTTATCCTGTTGGCTGGATTGCAGCAGCCAGGAGCCAAAAGATGTGGAGACAACGGGCACACCCCCCTCCCCCCAGAGAAGTGAAGCAGCGCCCAGACACCTGTACACCCTGTTCCACATTATCCGCAATCACCAAAGGGTGGAAACAAGGCAAGTGGCCATTAACCGATGAACGGAGAAACGCACTGTGATGATGTAACCGCACAAACAACAACAACGCTCAGCCATTAAAAGGAATGAAGTGCCGATGCACGCTGCAGCATGGGTGAGCCCTGAAATCATGCATGGGAAATGAGCTAGACACAGCAGGCCAAGTTCTGGGATGATTCATTTATATCAAATGTCCAGAACAGGAAAACCCATAGACAGAAAGCAGAGCAGGGGTGGCCAGGGGCTGCAGGGGTGCGGAGGGGGGCAGGGTCTCCCTTTTTGTTTGATGAAAACGTTTTGGAACTAGACAGTGGCAGCGGTTGCACAAAACTGTGACTGTTCTAAATGTCACTGATGATACAGTTTATGTGAGGTGTATTTTACCACAATAAAAACGATTTTAGAAAGTGGTAGACGAGGCAGGAGTCGGCCTCCCAATCTGCAGGCTCTTGTTTAAGAGGCCAAACCCCCAGCCTTCCCTCCCCCCTCGTGGCGGTGGAGGCGCAGGCTCCTGGGAGGGCGGCCCCAGAGCCACCGAGAGGATACAGCGGAGCAGCTACCCGATAATTAAGGTCTCTGCCAACTTACTCTTCTAATTAGTTTCCTTCCAAGTTAAAGCCTTCCCTTCCCTTCCTTAGTCCTCTGGCTTCTCCCCTTCCATTCTGTCAGCTCTTTCCCATGGGAACAGGCACGGAAAGCAGGGGTAGTGCGGGTCCTACCACAAGGAGCAGGGGCAGAGGGAGTGGAGTGGGCAGAGATGAGGATGCTTTGCTCAGCCCGGGGATTCTTTTTTTTTTTTAAATATATTTTATTGATTTTTTTACAGAGAGGAAGGGAGAGAGATAGAGAGTTAGAAACATCAATGAGAGAGAAACATCGATCAGCTGCCTCCTGCACACTCCCTACTGGGGATGTGCCCGCAATCCAGGTACATGCCCTTGACCGGAATTGAACCTGGGACCTTTCAGTCCGAAGGCCGACGCTCTATCCACTGAGCCAAACCGTTTTTGGCAGCCCGGGGAGTCCCAGGACGGCTCTGTGGGAGTCAGAAAATGCCGCCTCTTCCCCTGGATGGGCCGTCCCCAGGGGGCAAGGCTGGGTCTCGGCCTCCCTAGGCTCCTCACCTGGGTCCCCTTGTTCAGTGAACAGCCTGCCCAGGTACATATGGAAACCCATCCTCTGAAAGTCTGAATTAAACAGGATCTTCTGCCCCCACAATGGATGCATGTGTACGCACACACGCACCCTATTTTATCAGAAGGTTTTGAGACCACTTCAGAACTCTAGTCTAATAGGTACTCAAGAAATGTCTGGCCCGGCCGGTGTGGCTCAGTTGGTTGGCCTCACCCCATACACCAAGAGGTCGCCGGTTCGATTCCTGGTCGAGCCTGGGTTGTGGGCTCCATCCCCAGTAGAGGGCATGTAGGAGGCAGGCTATTGATGTTTCTATCTCTCTCTCCCTCTCCCTTTCTCGCTCTCTAAAATCAATACACATACATACACACACACACATTAGTATATTTTAAAGGAAGGCCTTCACTCAGACCCCATTTCTGCCATTGGCAATGGCTTTGATCACTTGCCACAAGTCTCTAAGTGAGCCAAGGACTGGGGCACTTAGCGCTAATCTTTACAACAAGCCTGGCACATACATGCCATTTTTTCCATTTTAAAATGAGAAATCTAGGGTTCAGAGAATTTAATAACGTGCCCCATGTTGTGCAGCTAATTAAATGATAAAACCAAACTTTAAAATAGTAGCTTTGTTCTAGATGCTGCCATCCAGCTCCCTGAATCCAGGCTACTCCCAGTCCATCTCCCCAGAATCACCCCCATTTCTTCACCTGACCACCTGGCATCTAGCTCCCGCCCAAGGAGGATGACAATTCGGCCCTGACGCTCCTGCCGGTCCCACCTCTGAGTGTGCACGTGCCTTCCCAGGAGACGTGCAGAAATATCACCACCCACATCCGAGCAGTCACGTTCCCCAGCTGCAGGCTGGCTTCCCTGTCTCATTATTTAAGTCAACACATCGAAAGAAACTGTCCTTTTAATGATGGCTATGGACTCCCCCTGGGGGGAGAGGGGGGTAGCCTGCAAGCAAAGAGAAGTCACCCAGAAATGAAAAGAAATCACCCTACAGCAGTGTTTCTCAAAGTGTGGTCCCCGGGGCCAACCGTCATTCCCTGGGATGTGGGTTAAAGTGCAGATTCCAGAGCCCTGATCCAACCACCAAAACCTGGAGCCTAGAAGGCCACCTTTGAACATGCATCCTAGGGGAGCCTACGGTCACTGACCTCGGAAGAGACTGGTTTGCAGCTTTAGAGGCGCAACTAAGAGAAAGCCTTGCTGCTGGAATGGAAACTGGGAGCAGAACATTTTAATAAGCACAATTTATGAAAAGACAGTGTTTAGCTACATGGCTACTTATGCATGAAAAAAGTCCTATCCCCTCGTCCAAACCTTTCAAATAGGTTCTTTTCAGAGAGATTCAATCTTGCCCCTGCAGCCTCCCATCTGTGCAACCCCCACACTTAGCTCCTCACAGCCTCTGCAAGTTCAACCCGGGACACCTGCCCCTCAGGAGGTTTCCGGGAGCACCGGATGCTTACCTTTGGCAGGTGTGAGCAAACGCTACCTGGCGATGTTAACGGGTGGTCGTCAGACACTTGATTTAGCAGCCAGATCAGACCGTTTTGAGGTCCCCCATTCCACGTCTTCTCACACCCCAAACCCAGAAGCAAGAGAAGCTCTAAAGAAAGTCATACCCACTGGGCTCCACACCCCCACTCCCAGATCTATATATAACATGTCTGAAGTTGTCTGCCTAACAAGCCACTTTCTGGCAGACCCGTTGCCATGGCAATGACTGCTAATGAGCCCGGTGCCGTGATTGGCAGCGCTCGAAGGCTGCTCCATAAAGGACTCGCCAGCAAGTTCTCCCTTCCACAGCCACACGGCCAGCTGGACACCCAGAACCGGCCAGGGCAGGCTGGGTGGGCCTGGAAGGCCTCAGCCCCTGGGAGCCGGTTGGTTACTAGTGACCCTGAGGGGTCCCAGACCCAGCGCCAGGAGTGGCTCCACCGTCTCTCACAGGGAGTCACCCAGTTAATGACAGGGGCTGCGAGGGAGCCGCCACGAAGACCAAGGAGAGTCAGGCCTACTCCACACCTTTCTGCGGGACACCGATTGAGGGTGGAGCGACGCCTACACAGAGCTGGGAACCGCTACCCAAGGAAGGGCCATCTCCTCAGGCTACAGGTTAAGACACAAAGCATGAAGCAGGGCCGCACCTCCCACAGCGATGCCCAGCCTCAGGGTGCCTCTCCCCTGCCTCAGAGGCGAAAGTCCTGTTCTCTCCAGCTCTGGAGCCTTTCCATTCAGAGAGAGCGGCTCACAGCAAATGGCTGGGGGGGAGGTAGGGCACCATGGCAATGGCACAGTGCATCCTGGGAAGCATATCCCTGCAGGTGGTGTCACAGGCTGGTGGGGAGAGGATGGATGCTGGCAGCATCTTCATGCTCTTCTAAGGGTGAGAGATTTGGAGACCTGGCCAGAGGGAGGAGAAGAAGCCACACAACAGAGAAGCAGACTGTAAATTCAAGAAGGCAGGGCCACCTCGATCTTATTCCTAGTCTTAGTCTCCACATAGAGACTATTGGACCGCTGGGTGGACGGATGGATGGAAGCTGGGACTGTGGTAGTAACTGGCCTTTAAACGGGTTTAAAGAAGCGATCTCACCAAACAAGTAGACAGGGAATGGCCGTCCCAGCAACGTGCGTGCCCCACTGTGAACAAATCCCAGCTCTGGGGGGGTGAGGGGGGCGGTGTCTGACTGAATGGTTATCCAACATGGAATACAGGAAGCCTTACACTGTGATGTCACTGGCACCCATGACAAGAGGTGGGCACCAGTGCCATGGGAGTTTCCTCCCAGCACCCACAGCGCTGCCAGCCATGGGCCTGAGGCCGAACTTTTTTGAGCCTGCAGACATGTCGAGCTCCCGGGAGTCTCAGGGAGGCTCCAGCCACCCTGCCTATCCATCTGCAAGCCAATCAACTCGGATCTGAGTTGGGCCTGTTGTCAGGACTGGGCAGGGAGAGGACACAGAACAATACACTCTATTTTCTGATCCTAAAGAGGAATGGAGTGATCTGGTTACCCAGGAATTTTGATGAACACAATTACAGTGAAGCCCATGCAAGGCCGCAGGAAGTCAGCCCTCCCAGGACAGCCCGCTAAGCTGCCAGACGAGGTCTGCAGAGGGGCAAGGATCCAGGAAGAGTTTGCGAACGACTCTGGGAATTGCAAGGAAGAGTTGGGCGGCTGCTCTTGGTGCAGAAGCCATTCCACGAGCTGAAGTGTGTGAGGGACACACAGCAGAGGGTGGGAAGGAAGCGATCCTGTAGGAAGTGGCTTCCACGCCGGCTTTACACACACTCCTGCGCGAGCGCTTAATCCTCCGACACTGGAGGAAAGAGGTTTTATTATCATTGCACCTGCCATACAGATACAAGAGAGAAGGGCCGATTAACAGGGTCCCAAAGGGGACAGAGTAGAAATGAAGACGTCTGGCAGTCAGCAAACTCCTCGGACGGAACTGGCTGTGGCTTTAGCTGGTGGCATCTGCCCAGTGGGACCACATAGCATGACGGATCTGAGAGACGCCCACTTCAGAGCCTCAGCTTTGGCCAAACAGCAGGATTGTGCCACCGAATATCACGGTCACTCCTGCCGATGACGGGGGTTTGGAGCAGGTGCCCGGAGGCCTCATGGCTGTTTAAGGCCACTCAGGGGAAGGGGGTTCCCACAGGTGCTCCCAAAATACAAACAGCTCCAGGGGTCACCTGGGAAGCTGCGGCTGCTTCCTCACCTTGGCCTGCGAGGGCTTGGGGAACCCCAGAGAAAGGCCCTACGTTTTGCTGCATGTCTAAGGCCCGTCTGATCCTGAAGTTTTGCAGCTTGAAGGGCAAGGCGGTCCCTTCGGCCTGTGCCCACTTCCGAGTGAATTTGCCCACACCTGTGATTGACAGGCCTTCTACCCAATCATTCAACTTCCTCATGGCTGCCCGGGAAGGCTGGTCCCTCTCCTCCCACCCCTTCCCGGCAGATACACATCGCATGGCCCCTGGGAGCCTACCTGCTCCTCGGGCCGCAGAAGCATCGTGGAAGCACGCAGGCCGGGGCACAGAAACCGTGTCCCCGACTCCACGCTGTGATTTAAGGCCTGTGCCTCTCTGGCCATTTCCTCATCGGTAAAACCGGGGACGCCTGACCTCAAACACCGGGATTCCGCCACCTTCGGACCGTCTTTCGTCACAGAGACCAAAGCCACCACAGGGGAAATGGCAAGACATTTAAAGGACAAGCGCAAGTGTACAAAAGCAGCAGCCGCACACGCAAAAGAGGTGACCCAGACCTGACAGGAACATCAATGTCCGTAACCCATGACTTTGTTTTTTGTGACACGTTTCCCCCAAACTCTTGGGGGCCGGCGATGGTTGTATGTAGTCAACCAAATCTGCTCAGCTGGAGGAAGCAACGCTGTCCGAGACGCCAGTGAAGACCGAACAGGAATGGAAGGCATTGAACACAGGCCCCAGCCGAGACACTGACCGCGGCGGTACCGCTAAGAGCTGCCTTGCCGCCAGCCACGGCTCTGGCCTCTGGGACTGAAACGTCCCCTCTGTCCCAGGAAGGAGCGGGGCTGGAGCTCGGTGCCTTCTGTCGCCCTGAGGAATCTCCAAATGCCTCCCAGACGCTCTCCGCCAGTTTATGTCCCTAGAGAATGCCTTTGAAGGACATTTTGGGGTTCGGCCACCATTGGTCGCCAACAGCAGGTCACCTCCCTAGGAAGCTCCTCGTAGCGTGAGGGCCCCTCCAGGTGATTCCTGGGCCAATTTCTTTGCAGACAGAAAGCCTGGGAACAGTTGCCAACACTTGGTTCGGGGTGGGGAGGGGGGCTGTGGAGAGGGGACAGGAGAAAAAGAACTACTAGTGAAGCCCTTCCCAGCCTTCCTTTCATATTAAGATGCAAAACCCCATCATGCCCTATGCCATGTTTCTGACGCTTTCTAACCTTGCTACACCTCTGAAGAAAACCCTGTAACCGAGTTTATCAAACATCCCGTTTCATTCAAAACTGACTGAAGAAGGAAAGTGAAGAGGGAGCTGAAAGTTGCTAGCTCAGCTGTCATAGGCGGGACCGCGCAGAGCGGCCTGCCGGGAACTCCAAGGCCCAGTGAGCGGCTGCCGCCCACCGAGGCCCTGGGGGCAAGGGCAGGCTTCCTCTGGGGCCGGTGCCCTTTAGAAAGGCGCTGAGCTCATTAGGGCACCGGGGTGGCTGATGGGGCTGCAATCCCGCTGCCCAGCTCTGTGGCCGCCCCGGGGCGGGCGGAGGGCACCAAGGAAAACCAGAGCACATGTCTTCTCAGCCAGACACACGCATGCCTGTGCGCCAGGTGATGCCAGCCAAGACTTCTGACTGCAGACCCGGCCCCAGCGAGGCCTAGCTGGTTCTGAGCCACACACACACCAGAGGGAGACTGAGGCTGACGCTGGAACAGTTTCCCCAAGTCAGTGCCATCCCTTCCAACCCAACTCAGCTGCACGTTTGGGCCTCTGCCGGGGGTGGGCTTAGAACCAGACGTGGTGAGCGCGAGGCCTTGCTCCCAAGCTCGGGACCCCCGCTCTGTGACCCGCACGAGACTGCGAGGGCTGGGCTGGGCTGTCTTGCTGTCAGATCTTGAGCAACCCACCCCATTTCTGCGGCTTGGCCTCAATTTCCTCATCTTGAAAATACAGAAGTTGGACCAGATGGTTTCCAGGCAAAGTCACATTCAAGGGTAGACACGGGATTCAGAGGCATCAGCCTGTCCCTGGAGCACTGCCCAGGCCCGAACGCCGGGGACCTGCCTCCCCGCCCGGGTGCCGGGCTTCCACCGCTCGCCGGGGTGAGTGTGGTGAGTCCTCTGACCCCTGGGCCCACGT
>NW_005370145.1:2552301-2594174 GCF_000412655.1 Myotis brandtii
GAGCTCTGTGTGCCAGCCCTCCGCTTCCTGCCTGGCACCCCGGGCTCCCCTGCATCTGCAGCTGGAATTCGCCCCGAGGCCCAGGCAGGCGCCAGCGGACTGCTCCGGGCCTGCCGGCAGTCAGTGCTTCTGTCCACCACTCGCCCTGCACCCCGATCACAGTCCTCTGACACGTGGGCACCCCGCCAACCGCCTACACCCAAACCCACACACCTCCGTGTCTGCCTGACCCACTCTGCCAAGAGCCTTGCCCGGGCCCTTCCCCGCTCCCTGAATGTCCCTAGTGTTCATCTTCTCTGTGAACCCCTCTTCCCACAAACCCCCTAAGCCCCCCAGGTCCTGGCTGATCGGTCTGGGGCCTTTACCGCCGTCTCTCAGGTGTGTCCCCGGGTGAGCAGCCTTGGAGCTGATTATAAATGCAGAGCCCCAGGCCCTGCCCTGGGGACGACTTAGATGCGCCCTGACCATTGGGCAGCCCTGCTCTGAACTTTCTAGGAGGTGAACTGGCCCATCAGTGGCTGCACCTGGGTGATGAGCACCGTCACCTTCTCTGGCACCAGTTCGGGCCCCATCAGAAGCCGAGTGGGGAAGAGTGTTCCGGAGGGAGGTGTGGACACGGATGAGCCTTTCCATGGAAACTGGACCTCCCCAGCTGCCAGAGCCTCAGGGCGGTGCTCACGGAGGTCTAGGCTGATGAGAGGGCCCGCTTCCCAAAGAAGGGGGGTGGCTACCTTCCCAGAGCAGAAAGGTCTACCCGAGTCTCAGGACGGCGTCCATTATTTCCATTATGGCCACTGCCGCCACCATCCAACTGGACACAAGCATCCAGCCCAGCCTGGAACCACCATGGGGACACTGGGTCTCCGGGGCAGATACTCAACTACCTTCTGGAAAGCTATGTCCCCTGCTGGGCTTTCACCCTGTGGTGTCCCGGCTAGAACTGGGCCATGGGGTAGAAGGCAGGTGGGTAGATGGCTGTAAGCCAAGCTTCATATGTGGGAAAGTTAAACGGGGCGGTGACAGGTGGACTGCAATCGCCGCAAGAGAAATCCAAGCGGCCACTCTGCTGCTCGGGGAACCGGGGGAGCTAAGAGTCCCTTTCCCCGCCATGGACATCCCTCTTTCCATCTCTGTCCTCCTCCCCTCCTCTTCTCCGGACTTCTCTCACAACGGCCCAGCATGCTTTCCTCCCTGCTCATGCCTGGGGCCCGTGAAAGGCGCCCCCAGCACTCAGGGCCCCCAGGCCCTCTGAGTTTAACAGTTGGAGCCCACAGCTCCAGGTTGTCAGAGCTGCCTCTTTAAAACGTCGAAGTCATTTTGGAAACACGCAGAAGAAAAGCAAGCTGAGCCCACACCTCGGCAGGCGAGCAGGGTCAGTTCTTACCATCAGAGGACAGCTCATCTCCTTGGGGCTGCTACTCGGAGGAGAGGCTGGGGTCCTGTCTGAAGTCCCCGGACTCAGGGCCAGGCCCCCGCCAGCTGCCTCCGCATGGCACCCTCTGCGGGAAATGAGGCTGAAGCGAGCGGCTCCCCGGGTCAGGGCTCCGGGCACCCAGAGGATGTTCCTGTGGCTTCTCTCAGGGCCGCTCTTTCACAAAGAACCCGCTACATTGCACAGTTACTTCCAAATCCGCTCCAGCCCTTGTGGGAAGTCATCGCCGCCGGACTTTCCAGATGCAGCTTCTCGGGGAGTTCTTTCTCCACCCCCCTCCCCCTTTTTTTTAACACTCTCTCTCTTTTTCCCCTTTCTCAGCTAAAAAAAGTTGGCTGAGGTCACGACATACAATGGCCAAGCCTGTGTCACTGACCAGATGCCTCCCACCCCCAGGCCTACGGACAAGGGCGCCTTTGTCCACTGCAGTTTAGGCGGGACTCCCTGGTCCTGCCCAAGCCCTGCTGGGGAATGTTCCGCCAGCTTCTTCCCAGCCCGAAGTCAGGGCTCTGGCCCCGGCCCCAGCCCCGGCCCGGGCTGTGTGAACCCAAGGCCAGATAAGGCCCAACATAAAAGGAACAGAGAATGATCCCCAAAGAAGCCTGTGTTAGATCTTCCCAAGGCTGGGGAGCTGGCGCCCAGAAGGGTAAGATGAGGGCCCCCTGCTTCCCTCTCCCTCCCCACTTCCAGATCCGGACAGACTGTGGGCGAGAGACGCTGTGCATCTCAGATGAAAAAGGGCTGCTGATCGCAAAGCTGTTAGTTGCAAGTGGGGAAAGGATTGGACCCTGAGAACAATGCTGCCTCCTCCCACGAAATGAACTTAGGTGGGGACTTGGGTCCTTGGTGAACGTGTCACATCGTTCCATTGAGAAAGCATTTTCTGAGCAGCTGAGGGTTTAGCACTTCAAATGCCCCACGTTTCTGTGGGGTTTTAGGAAGTGATTCTCTATATGGAAGAAAATGGGATTTTCTGTGGGGACCCAGGTCCTGAGGCCGGGGTGGTTTCCTATCAAATCACTTCTCTCAAATGTTTGTGTGGATGAACTGCTGACTGAAGAAGCTGTTTCAATGCCAGCTCCCTGGGTGGGTGGGGCTAGGAATTCGGTGCCATCCCCTGGAGACCAGTCCGATCAGGGTCACACCCTGTTGATTCAGCAGCTGTGATACGGGGAGCAAGGCCTCCACACTGTGGTTCCTTCAAGGGTAAAGTGGAGATGATCACAACATAGTCCGCAACAGGTGGCTGTGAGGATAAAGGGGGGAAAGCCATACAAACACTTAGCACCGTGCGAGGGGATGTGAGGGCTCAGTAAACGCTGGCCATGTTGTTGCTATCAGCAGCGGCTGAAGATGAGAGCTGCTGTTTCCTGGGCACAAAATAGTTTAGGCTCGGCAACCACTTACAATCCTACAACCTAATTAGGAGCAGGCCAAGGACTGTTCTCCAAAGAAGATCTACAAATGGCCAATGAGCACGTGAAAAGATGCTCCGATTCGATAACCACTAGGAAAATGCAAAGCACAACGACATGTTACCGCACACCCAGTGGAATGGCGATCAAAAAACCAGGAAAAACCAAGTGCTAGTGAGGACGTGAAATGCTGGAACCCCTGCTGGTGGGGATGTAACGTGGTCCAGCTGCTATGGAAACTGTATGGCAGCTCCTAAAACATTAAACATAGAATCACCATATGATCCAGCAAGGCTACGTCTGGGTATATACCCAAGAGATATGAGCGCAGGGACTCGAACAGATATATCTGCACACCCCCGTTTATGGCAGCATTATTCACAATAGCCAAGGGTAGAAACAACCCGAGTGTCTACTGATGGGTGAATGATAAACAAAATGTGATACACACACACACACACACACACACACACACACACACACACACTCACACACACTGGGGCATTATTCAGCCTCAAAAAGGAAGGAAATTCTGACACATGCTACAACATGAATGAACCTTGAGGGCATTATTCGAAATAAAAAGAAGCCAGTCACAAAACCGCAAACACTGTATGAATCCCCTTCTGTGAGGTTCCTAGAATAGCCAGGTTCATAGAAATAGAAAGTAGAATGGCGGCTGCCAGGTGCAGGGGGGAGGGGGCAATGGGGAGTTACTGTTTAACGGATGCGGAGTTTCGGTTTTGCAAGATGAAAAGGTCCTGAAAATGGACGGTGATGATGGTTGCACAAGAAGGTCAATGTTTTTAAAGCTACTGAAAATGGTTACACTGGTACATTTTTTGTTATGTGTGTTTCACTACACACACACACACACACACACACACACACGTGCGCGCGCTGCGCACACACAGGCACACACACACAAACACACACGTTCGTTTAGATCAGCGGTTCTCAACCTGTGGGTCGCGAGTGCACACACGGGCACACATACACACGTTCGTTTAGATCAGCAGTTCTCAACCTGTGGGTCTCGACCCCTTTGGGGGTAGAACGACCCTTTCACAGGGGTCGCCTAAGACTATCGGAAAACACATATATAATTACATATTGTTTTTGTGATTAATCACTATGCTTTAATTATGTTCAATTTGTAACAATGTAAATACATCCTGTATATCAGATATTTACATTATGATTCATAACAGTAGCAAAATTATAGTTATGAAGTAGCAACGAAAATAATTTTATGGTTGGGTCACAACATGAGGAGCTGTATTAAAGGGTCACGGCATTAGGAAGGTTGAGAACCGCTGGTTTAGATGGAGATGTGAGCCACCTCATGAGATGCACAGGGGCAGGGTCTCCAGGGAAGGTGAACCGTGCACGCCCAGCCTCTGGGTGAGTGCAGTGATTAAGAAGACTAGAAAACGAGGTCGGGGCATCCGTAGCAGGGCTCACTATGGTCCAATCTCAGGGAAACTGAGGCAGTTCCCATTGTGGCCTCCAGCCAAAGGCAAGGGATCTTTCTGGTCACTATAAACCATGAGGCTAAACTTCTCCGACCTGAGCCAAGCAGCACCAACCAGCCCTGTGGGCATTCGATTCTAACCAAAGTTATGTCGGGGTGTGTACGACTTGCAAATGCAATCTAGGGGGTTACCATTGGGGTTATCCCAAGTTCTGAATGAGGAAGTCACTTTTCTTTTGCTTGATTGATAGTCGTCTATCATTAGAGTCGCTGTGAAAAGCATGAGTTGTTCTCCCTTTCTGGGTTTCTGTAAACAGGTAGGTTTCCACATATGGGGCCATGTGAGCAAATGAGAAACAGTAGGAAATCCGAAAGCAAAAAGACACAATCATTTCCACGGAGCTGCATTTTCTGGGGTTTAAAGGCATCAGCTGCAACCCACCCTCTTGTTCTTAGTCTTTGTTTCAGCTGGGTTGAAAACTGAAATACACATACCCAGGCCAGGTTCACTAGAGGCCCATCTCTTCCTCTTTTTGGTTAATCCTCACCCAAGAAAATTTTTTCCATTGATCTTCAGAGAGAAAGTGGAAGAGAGGAAGAAGAGGCAAGAAAAGAGGGGGGAGAGAGAGAGAGAGAGAGAGAGGTGAGAGAGACGCATTGACTGGTTGCCTCCCACACGCGCCTGGGAATCGAACCTGTGACTCTTCGGTCTACGGGCCGATGCTCTGAGAGAGGGAGGAGAGAGGGAGAGATGTGAGAGAGACACATTGACTGGTTGCCTCCCACACGCGCCTGGGAATCGAACCTGTGACTCTTCGGTCCATGGGCCGATGCTCTAACCACTGAACAACCAGCCAGGGCAAAGCCTATATCTTCTCTAGAATGAATCGTGTTGTCTCATAAAGATTATTAATAAGGAAGAACATCTGGGCATGGCGATGACTCACTTTTTCTAATTGCTTCACAGTCACGAAGGGAAGAATTATTCACGAGCCCGTGCAGTCTCCAGGGTGTAGGACCTCGAAGACCCCCGACTCCTGATAAGCAGCCCCTTGGCTACATGACCAATCAAGTTACTAATAGTAACTAACAGTCACTGACCACTGTTTCCTGAATGCTGTGGGCAATGCGGGCAAGCACAATACAAAAGACTGGGCATCCGACATGGGGAAGATAAGTCACAAACACAGTGAAAAAAAAAGGAGATATAACTAACAAGGGAGTCTACACTAAGTGCCAAGTGATAAACTGACAGACAATAAGAGCTTTCAGAACCCAGAGCTGGGCAGGCCCGGGGGAGGCTTCTCAGAAGATACGGAGTTTGCCTGGCAGTGGGAAAGGAGAGAAAGGGCTCACCCAGAGCAGAGGGATGTCAAGTAGGAAGCAGCATAAGCCTGGGTGACTGATGAGACGTGGGGGGCCTGGGAGAAAGTAGAAGTTGATTCCTCAGGGAACAAGGCAACCAGGACGAGTAACCCAGCCAAGATCAGCTGCGGTGGGAGTAGGATTGGGAAGGCGTGCTAGATGCGCTGGCTTCATACTTAGGTTCAAAGTGACTGGTGCGCAATCGGGGTGAGTCTGGCCCTTAGTACATGGAGCTGGAGCACCTGCGTGGGAATGGCGGCGAAATCCTGGGGCTCGGCTCAGGGTTCATAGAGAAGGAGGAAGAGCTGAACCTTGGGGCGTGTTCTCACTTACGTGATGGGAGAACGAAGTCTCCCTGCTACTCCTTGGACCCCGTGCCCTGCCCTAGTGCCCTCCTCCAGTGCGTGCAGACCCTGGGGCCCCTCTCCAGGACCCTCGAAGGCAAGAACCAGCTCTTCATTCTTTTCTGCTCCAGCCCAGCCCATGGCTCAGACTCAGGGGCTACATGGTGGGGAAGGGATGAATGTGAGTCCTGGAATCAGAGTCACAGAAACCAACTGAGGAGGGAGTCCCAAGAAGAAATAGGCAGTTCACAGTGCCCGAGTGAGACACCGAGGAACATGTTCACCAACTACAAAGAGGAGGCCCCGTCCCTGTCTGGCTCAGAAAGAGGGGTGGGCGTGGGAACCGGATCTTCGCACCCGAGGGGCTGTGAGCGTGAGGCACACAGGGAAGGAGGGAAGATCAATAGAGAAGAAAGCAGGAGAGAGGACGAACTGGATGTGGGTAGTGCTGGCCCCGGGCCCGCTGGGCCAAGGGCTCCTGTGAGGTGACTGGCAGCAGCTTCTTGCACTCAACACAGTCGGGTCCAAGGCCCCTCATCAACCAGAATATCAGAGAACCAGGCAGTAGAACAGCAGTGCTCAAGGGAGAGCCAGTCTGCAAACAGGAAGTGAACTGGGAGATGTGCCCATCACGGAGCTACTGGCAAGCAACTGAGGGAAGGATTTACCCCTCCATCAAGGTGCCACGGCCAGCGGCAGTCTACATGCATGCACTCTGTCTGCTGGTAGATGCAACATCTGCACAGGGTCCTGCCTTGTTCAGGAATGAGTAAAGGAAGGCGGGAAAAGCATGTGGAATCAGGGTGAGTATGTGCCATCCTGGAGGCTCAAAGGAAGAGCACATCTCAGAAAACAATTCAGAAGAAAATGCCGGGAAACCGCTAGAATGCAAGAAAAGTCGTGAGCTCCCTAAAAGAGGAACAGAAATTCACAATGGAAAAAAACAGCCAACATAGAAAGAATGACCCAAGGAAGAAAACGGATGAGGTAAGGATTACACGAAATTGCTTATTTAAATCCACAGTAGGCAGATGTGAAAAAAATAAAAATATAAAAAGGTAATTCAATAAAGTGCAGGGTAAACTTAAAAAGAACTCCCTAAATCGCAAGACAGAAAAGGCAATAAAGAAGCAATGTGTGATTAAGAAGTGTTCCGTTAGAAAAGACCCCAGAATAGATTAAAATCAATAATCCATTATGAAAATAATAAAGGATAATTTTAACATCATGCAAAAAACAAAACTAAACAAAAAACAGGCAAAGGGAAACGTTACCTAGGGAATCAGTTTTTTCGCTCACTGCTCCGCAGGGCCTGGCATCGCCCCTCTACGGGCGCTAAGGAGAAATGCCACTGAAGCCAGCGTTTCGTGGGGCGCGCTCCATATCTTGTCCATCACCAAGGGTGTTCTAGAAACACCTGTTGAACGGTGGGACGAACGGCACTGCACATATGAGATTCTGTCTGCAAGTTGGAGATCTGAGACGTCCATAGCCAGCCCAGTTGCAGCCATGTTTCACGTGCAAGAAACAGGAAGGTTCTCTAAGACGTGCAAGTGAGGGTCCCGCCCACTCACGCCCAGGCACCGAGAGAAAGCGCAATTAGGGAGATGACAAGGAGAAGGAAGCACATAAATGCACCTGTGCCTGACCGATTTCTACTCAGTGCAGACCCCCAACTCAGAAATCCAGCAAACCGTGTGCCCTCCGGTGGGCTTCCCAGCCCCGGGCTACACTGGGCCCGAGCATTTCCTCCTCCTCTGCCTCCCTCTCCTCTGGAAACAGGTATGGGTTTCTCCTGCAACATCCTTCAAGGCCAGTCCCGGCGAAGCCTCGGGCCATGTGGGGACACTTAGAGCTGATGCTGCCTTTTGCATCCATGCACAGGCCGACCAGGGGGAACGCTGAGGCGCTGGGGACCCTGCTGGGAGAAGCGCCACACAAAAGGCCTTTGTCCCCTCCCTCGCCCCGGCAAGGCTACGCGTGTAGAACACCACAGTGGCCACTGTCGTTGCCGAGAAACTTGAGTAATGATTTTCTGCATATTTAAAATTCATTTCAAATGAACCAAGTCTTTCCCCGCTCTGAGATAAGTAAAGACTAATAAGCCACCCAGTGACTGATGCTTTCTGTCATCAAAACCCTCTTTATATCATCTTCTAAGAGTAGTTCCGGCTTTAGAAATCAGAGTACCCAGCATGATCTCAACTATGGAAAAAACAAAAAACAAAAAAACAACAACAGCGCTGTGCCCACCCTATGAAGAACTAAGGAGACACACAAAAGTGTTAACCAAGGTCAGCGCTGTATTGTGGAACTCCTCTGGCTGTTTTAATTATCCTATTAATTTTATTACATTAAAAAATTTTGTAGTTAAAAAATAAAAATTTGATTTTTAAAAATGTGTTTATTATGTTTACAATCAGTAAACCACTGCCCTTCCCCCAAATCAGCATATAAAATTCCAAATATATTATATGATCCCAGTTATGTAGACAAATATATACAGTAAAAAAAGGGGGAAAGAATACTAAATGTTTTTTATTATGTCTGCTTTTCTGTATTTTCCATGATGAGCATATTTATTTTAATGCATGTAAAGAAATATTTATTCCATCATGAGCTAATGTATGAATATAGTCTTATTTTTAAATATTTAGATAATTTAATTTACTAATAAAATCTCCCTTGACGTGTCTCATCTCACTCGCCATTTCCTAAAATGAACACTGTTGATCAGATTAGGATTTATTATATGATGTTTCAAATGGCAGGAAGACTTGGGCAGGGAATTGTGGGGGAAAGTATTTTTAAGAAAATGAACTGAATTAAGATAGCATGAGCAACAGTAAAGAACATTCTCAAAATTAGGGGTGGAAAGGAACTTAGAGATCATTTGGTCCCATGTTGCCATTTTACAGATCGGGAAACTGAGGTCCAGAGACAGACGGGGATTGAACACCAAGGCTCCCCAGTCCCAAAGCAGAGGCCCCTCCTCCTCAGTCCTGATGCGGATGTTGCCATCATGCCTAAGGGACTAGTTCTGGTCAGATGGCAGAAGCCAGACCCCACCTAGGACAGATCCTGGGCTGACCCCATTACTGTCCTGTGCCAGGTGACCCTGTCCATCGAGTCTGGCTCTCTGCTCATCCTGAGCCACTGGCCCATGCCTGTGGCTGGTGAGCCCCATGAAGAGAGGGGGAGCAGAGAGGAAACAGCTGTGCACACAAGAGGAGTGAAGTCATGAGCGCACTTGATTTTCCCTTTGGCAAATCCTCTTCTGCCTATGTTTTTCCACTCATTAGAAATGCAAATCTCCACTCCAACAAGGGGGCCTAGAAGATTCCAGAAACTTCTAGAAACCACCCTGTGACAGGGAGTCCTAAAACAAGGGGGGCATGGATGCGTTGGGATGTGGGCATGGGTACGAAACAGAAGCTACAGCCCCCACAAGTCACTCGGTTGCCCACAGACATCCATTTGCTTGTTCCCAAACCCAGCTTCTAGAGCAGTGGTTCTCAACCTTCTGGCCCTTTAAATACAGTTCCTCATGTTGTGACCCAACCATAAAATTATTTTCGTTGCTACTTCATAACTGTAATGTTGCTACTGTTATGAATCGGCATGTAAATATCTGATATGCAGGATGGTCTTAGGCGACCCCTGTGAAAGGGTCGTTCGACCGCCAAAGGGGTCGCGACCCACAGGTTGAGAACCGCTGTTCTAGAACCTCGGGGAAGTCATGTCACCTCTCTGAACCTCATTCCCCCCCCCCCTTTTCTACAGATAGATATAGAAACACCACCACCTACGTCACTGAATTCTTGTAAAGAGTTGAGGGCCAAAACCATGGTGGATCCTCCGTGATATTAGCCTTGCCCCAACTTCCTGTCCCCATTAAATCACTGAGCAACCTGGGAGGAAAGTCATTGGGTGAAGTCCCCAACCCCGAGTCGCTCACGCTGCCGTGCCGGCGTCCCCAGCAGCCCAGCCACCTGCGCAGAGCGACACACCCTGACTCCTCTGGCACAGACAGAGCCCATCGCAGGAGCAAGAGCGAGGGCATGGGAACTGGAGTTACAGCACCCAGTGGACAAGGCTGGAATTTAGAGGATCATGAGCCGAGACACCCACATCTCCACAGGCCACTGGAAAGCAGGCGACACCCCCTCCCCCAAACCAGACCAAGACCAACACAGCCCTAGACAAGAGCTGCAAACTAACCCAGCAAGGCCCTGGCCGCCGTCCGGGAGCTCCTGCCGACGCCTTCACGTGAACCCTGTTGCCATCGCCAAGGACACCCCAGGGAAAGACACCCCTCCACACGCCACGCTCCTAAGAGTGAGACTGGCTGGATAACAGGAAGGACAACGGGTTAGGTTCCTTTTCTCTTTTTTCTTCTTCTTCTTCTTTTGTTAATCATCAACCGAGGATATATTTTCCCATTGATTTTTAGAGAGAATGGAAGGGAGGGGGGAGACAGACAGAAACATCTATTTGAGAGAGACACATTGATTGGTTGACTCCCACATGAGCCCTGACCAGGGCCAGCGATCGAGCCTGCAACCGAGATATGGGCCCTTGACCAGAATCGAACCCGGGACCACGGGCCGACGATCTATCCACTGAGCCAAACTGGCTGGGGTTAGGTTCCTTTTTTCCTCACTGCACACCGGCAGGGTCGGTCCCACTGCCTGGACGCCACACTAGGTACTGTTAGCTGTTCTCAGCTGCTGAAGCCCCGGCTGTGGGGGCCAGTACTGCGAACTCTGTAGCTCATCCAACCCTCACGAGAACATCAGGAGAGAAGCTACCGCCTCACCCCACCCCCTGTCCCTGAGGCCGGCCTGCAGGGTGCCCTGGGCTCCCCTGTCCAAAGGCGAATACTCCAGGTAGAGGTTCTGCGGGAGCCATGCTCAGCCAGCCCCTAATTACCCATTTCACACAGGAGAACGGAATAGCGGACTGCCAGTGGGGGGGCCTCATTAACGGCAGTGGAGGTGCCAGGGGAGAGGAGGAAAGTGCCAAGAGTAGCATTTCCACAGCCAAGAGCCCTGACCAGCCACCACGCTGAAATGACACCTGAGAAGAAAGTCAACTGAGAGCCACTGTGGAGTTTGAGCTGGCAGAGCTGGCAGAGCTGGGAGCCGGGGCAGGCAGCCCCACCCACAGGAACAAGAGGACAAGGCAGCACCCAAGCTCAGCTCCCATGAAATCCAGGAGCGTGGGGCCAACGCTCCAGCCGGGACAGGGGCCCGCCTTGCTCTGCCCAGGGGCCAGGGCCTCACTTCTTGCTGTCTCCTGGGAGATGCAGCCCCCGCCCCGCCTGTCTCCCTCCCAGGCAGGCTGGTCCGCTCCTCACCCCCACGGCGGTGATCGGGCGTCCTGTGACCAGCAGTCCTCACCCCCGGTGTCTGAGCTCCCCAAGTTCCCAGGCACAGAAACCACACCCAGGAAGTGTGTGCTGAATAGATGGAGTTCCCCTGGTCTCGGTCCAGGATTTGTCAGCCCACTGAGAAAGAGGGGTTCTTACTTTCCTGGGGTCACCTGGGCACCCACGTGAGGGTAGAGGCAGAGAGGGAGACAAGAAGGTGGAGGGAGAAGCACCGTGTGTGTATCTGTTGTACGCAGGAGGGGCTAACACTGAAATACCTTCAGAGGCCTCCAAATCCCAAATGAACAGAATGGGGGGGGGGGTCAGCAATGCCGTGGCTGGGGGCTCTGAGAAAGCCCCTCATGGGCCTAGAGCCCCCCAAGTAGATACGCTTGGGAAATGCACTCTCTTGGCCTGCGGGGACTGCCCACTGGTGTCAGTAAAGCCATCGGCCAGACGGAAAGCAGACAGAGCCACGTGACCATCTAGGACAGTGGTTCTCAACCTTCTGGCCCTTTAAATACAGTTCCTCATGTTGTGACCCAACCATAAAATTATTTTCGTTGCTACTTCATAACTGTAATGTTGCTGCTGTTATGAATAATAATGTAATATCTGATATGCAGGATGGTCTTAGGCGACCCCTGTGAAAGGGTCGTTCAACCGCCAAAGGGGTCGCGACCCACAGGTTGAGAACCGCTACTCTAGGGTGTCACAGCGGACTTGAGTGTAGTCTTCTGCTTCTCAGGGAAGGTCATCTGGAGTTCAGGCCCAGCTCCCTTTGTGAGCCAATGATCACAGGAAGGAAGCAGCTGTGTTCTTAGCACAACACAGTCTGGGTCACTGTCCTTAGGAAATAGCATCAAAACTATGTGAATAGGTCATTCACAACAACACGGATGGACCTAGAGGGTATCATGCTGAGCGAAATGAGTCAGACAGAGAAAGCCCAATACCATAGGATTTTACTTACATGTGGAATCTGAAGAACAAAACAAACAAACAAAATAGAAAGAGACTCACAGATACAGAGAACAGACTGATGGCTGCCAGAGGGGAGGGACTGGGTGAAAAAGGTGAAGGGATTAAGAAGTACAAATTTGTAGTTACAGAATAGTCATGGGGATGTAGCATAGGAAATATAGGCAATATGGGTATTTGAATTATCAGGGGGATGACTTTGTAAAGTATATAATTGACTAACCACTATACCATACACCTGAAACTAGTATATAATAACATTGAATGTCAACTATAATCCTATATAATAAAGAGCTAATATACTAATTACACCAAACAGCAGAACGACCATCCAGATGACCTTCCAGATGAAGCTGGGCTGCACGGGCCAAGGCAGCCAGGGTCTGCGAGGGCCGCCGAGCCCTTGCATGAATTTCGTGCATCAGGCCTCTAGTTGAAAAGTAAAAATTAAAAAAAAATTATGAGAATAAAATGAAAACAAATGATGTGAATAGGGGGGTCTGTGAAGGAGAGTCATCCTTGAGCTGAGAGGTTTGCTGCATTTTAAACATTTTAGTTGAGCACAAGCTCAGCCAGTGTGGCCCTCCCACCCCCAGAGGATCAGAGCTCACCCTGTTCATTCCCAGGCCCCAAAATGGGAGACCCTAGAAGAGCACTTCACAGGGCAGCAGAAAATGCAGAGAAGAAATGCTCAGCAGTAAGTAAGTATTCAAGGCCAAAAATTTATCACATGCATGAGAGAATTTGGAACTTGATGGTTTTTGAGGGAGGGCAGATGGTCCCAGAAGTCTGGGGACTCTGGGGAGGAAAGGAGGGTGAATACAGAGGGATGTAGGAGCTGCTGAGGTGCCTCGAAGCTCTCCTTTCAAGAAGAATTGCTGTCCAGCTGTGAGAAGAGCACTTAGCTGATGACCTGAAGCTGTTAGCACCTTCAGACTCTGCCTCAGCTCTCTCTCTGAGACCACAGTCTTCCTAGGCATCTGCCAGCTAGTGACTAACAACAGCACCAACAACAGCAAGGGAATCAGACTATTTCCGCCCAAAGCAAGACCTCTCCAGTGGGCATCTCAGTTCCAAAGCTCTTTGCTGGGTTGTCAGAGATTGTTCAGATCTGCATCACAGCTTAAAGCACTCCCAGCACAATCTTGCTCTTCTTTCTGCCTTCATCTTTCACAGATATGACCTTTCCCTCCCCTAAAACTCTGCTCCTAACTCAGTCTCAGCATCTGCTTTCTTTCTTTCTTTTATTTAAAATATATTTTATTGATTTTTCTACAGAGAGGAAGGGAATACTGTCAACAATAAAAAATATATATTTAAAAACCAAAAATCTGCCACTGATCACTGGCCTATCGATGCCACACAGGATGATGGGCTACTACCCATTTCTGCAAGAAACGCTGGAAATCAGAATTTTTTTTAATGTGAAATCTGCTGAAGTTTAGATGTTGGCAACCAACTCAAAAATTTCTAAATGAAACCGTGGGCAAAAACGAAAACAAAGCATACAACCCAAACCCCACAGCTCTGCTCCTGACTTTCCCCACTGGCCACCAGTGCACAGCTCCTGGTTTTAACTGTCGGGTCTCTGCATAAGCAGTCATTTGAAGAAAGCGCTCCCTGGCTTTGAAGGATTGAATAGCATCATCCTAGACTGAAAGCATGAATTAGCATCCCACCCTGAACTGACCAGCCACCTGTACTGAGCAGCCTTCCCCTAAGACCTCTTTACCACCATCATCTCCTGGGTGCAGCTGGGTGCCAGCTTCCAGGGGATCCGTGCACCCTCTCCAAGGGCTGTCGATGTGTGGCCAACTCCCTCTCACCCCAGAGCAAGGCACCCCAACCTGGGTCTCACCTTCCTTGGAATGGAAGCACAGGTGTCTGGGGCAGAAGGAACCATGAAAAACCTGTCCTACTCTGTCTATGGAAAAGCGGTATCCCATCAGCTGATGAGAACGTTCGGAGGGGAGGAGGCATGTGAGGAAGCTGAATAAACAGCGTAAGGAGCAAGGCACGCACCGCCAGCTGGGGACGCAGTCAGAGAAGGTGGCCTGAGGAGAGACGAGCAGGGGTTCGAGGGGCCGAGGAGCGAGCGAGCAGGCACAGCAGCCTCGGGGAGGGCACGTGCACATCCGTGGGGCCTGAGGTGAAATGACACGGTTGCCGCCATGGACAGACTCCCAGGGGGTAGCAAGTCAGAGCTGTAAGCCAGCCCCTGGAACATGCCGGTGGGAAGGAAGACTGGATCGTCCTCCTGGGAGGAGTGCGGATCCAAACCTGAAGGCTCCTGGCCTGAAGGAAGGTGTGTCCCGGGGCCACTGGGAGGAGCGCAGGGCCCGCGCTGCCAGAATCATGGGCGTCCTCAGTCTGACCCTGGGAGCTCCCCCTCCAACCCCACCCCCCACCCCAGGCTCTGGGAGAGGGGCTGCCACCTCCAGCCCCAGACCTCACGCCCCCAAGCTGGCCTGCCGGTCCCTGTCTGTGTGGCCCACTGCGCCACTTCGGCTTCTCCGAAGGAGGCTTGGGAGGGGCTCTCCCCCAGGAGGACCTGCCTTCTCCTCCTGGCTTTCCCAGGTTAGGAAATCACAGCCCCCGGAGCAGAGAATCCAGGTTCCTTTGCTCACCGGCATTTGTAAAGGGCGCACCTGACTTCACAACCCAACACACACAAGCGTTCGCGTCGCAGCGCTCAAACATTGCGAGTCTGAGACTTTCAACGATGGTACAGTGCACTGCGCTTGGCAGCACGCCACGAACCCAGTCTTGGGAGAACTCCTCTGTTGGTGGCGGCATCCCCTCCCTGTCACGGGGAGCGAACTTGTGGGGATGCCTTATGGTTTCCAGACACATCACCCCATTGGGGCCCAGACGATGGCCTCGACAGGGTCAGCGGGCGTGACGACCCTCCAGCACATGCTGGGGCAACGGGGCCTCGGAGACGTTGACACAAGCGTCCCTGGGAAGTGGCTGAATCCACAGGAATCCACTTTTTAGACTCCAACTTCCACGCTCTTTCCAGAAACCTAAATGGCCCCTCATGCTGTTATGTAATCCTGTGCTCAGTGCGTGCCCCCAACTTGCGACACGGGAAAGGAGCTGCCCAGGAACTCCGGTGTGTGCACCCACGAGCTGCCCTGACCGCACAACGGAACACACACACACACACACACACACACACACGCACGCACACGTGTGAACCGGAAGATCCCTGTGGGCCTGCTTCCCAGCCCTCTTTCTCTCTGCCTGGCTGTGTGGCGTCTGGCAGAGCAAGGCACCACTCAGGGCTTCTCCCTTACCTACAGCCCGAAGGAGCGGAACCTGCCCACTGCCAAGGCCCCAGGCTTCTCCTGAGAACTCTACCCACACCACTCGGAGCCAACTGGCCCGACGGGGACTGGTCACGTTCAGGATTAAGAAAAGGCGAAACAGAGGAGGCAAGAAGATCCAGAACAGGGAACGGAGACAAGTCAAAGAAGCAAGAAAAACTCACTTTGCATTGAGCTCACCTCGGACAGCACCCCCGCCTGGGTGCCTGCTCCTCTTCCCAGAGCCTCGGGGCCCGGGTCCCCGGAGCAGCCCAGACTCACTGAAAGAAGGAGGAGGCACACGTGGGGGACAGAAGTCCCTCCAGAGCACAGCCACGCCCCTGCCCAGCAGGAGGCTGTCCAGGGAAGGCTTCCCCACAGGAGTGGCAGCCCCCATGTCCCCGGCTCCAGTGAGCTCCCACACCTGCACGAAGACAGCAGCTCCAACACGCCGCCACTCACCTCAGCCCCGCAGTCCCTCCGCGTGCAGATCTGACACGCTGGTCATTTTCTGCCAGTGTCTCCACATCTGCTGCTTCCCCGTGCCATCAGCTAATTCACTGTGCAAAGCAGCCCTTATATATAGAAAGTTGCAGCCACGCAGGTTAGCATTAAAATAGAGCCGGCGTTGCCACGGCAACCAAACAAATGATATTCAAAATGAAAGAGAAGTATGCTGCAATTGGGAAAGCATGTCCACAGCCTTCCAGAGCAGCTGCGCCCGGTCCCCCCGGGCGGGCGGGACGGCCTCCGGAGAAGGGGCCTTCCCTGCATGAACCTCTTCCTCCCCATGAAGTCACCCCTCTTGTGTCAGCTGCAGCCACGGCCCCTGCACAAGTTCCTTCCTAACGCCAACTCCTGCCTGGAGCCAGCCCGAGGCCGACACTGAGGGAGGGTGATGAGCTGCGCCAGGTATATCCATTTGCAAAAGCTGTACTCCTCAAGCCCCAAGGGGAAGCCACCGTGGCCCTGCTGCCTTACTAAGGATGCTTCAGGAAGCCAAGCTGGCTGAGGCCACTGCCCTCCACAGGCAGAGTCCAGAGGCAGCAGTGAGCTGAGTGACATGCTTCCCCTCTCTGAGCCTCGGCCTAAGAATGAGAAGGGAGTCGGGGGTGGGGGTGGGAGATGCCTTCCACCTCTCTGAGTCTAGCATGTGCACCTTTTCTACTTTGCACCTCCTTTTCCACTTTTCTCTTGTGTCCCTGGTCCCTGGGCAAATGCCTGCCTTAGCCTGGCCACACATGCCTTGATGGCGCCGGTGCCCCACCCCGCACTGCAGGTCCTGCTTCTAGCTCTGGTTCAGCACAGCCAGCAGCAGGATGTTCGCAGCCTTCAGGGCAGCAGGGCCGGGTTCCAGGATTCAAGGGCCAACCAAGGGGCTAGGGCCGTGGACAACTTGGAGCCCTTCCCAGACTCGCTTACACCATTTAGACTCAGACGTGACCCAAGCGCACTGGACCCTCATCCACTGCTGGTGGATCAGGAGCGCAGTTTGGCAGTTTCCTATACAGATAAAAAAAATACACTTAAGTAGGACCTACCGACAAAGGAAAGCATATGTCCACACAAAGTCTTATATATGAATGTTCAGAGCAGCTTTTTTAAAAAAAATAATCCCAACCTGGAAAGAATCCAAAAGATCATCAGTAGGAACTGATGAACCTGTGGAAGTGCCTCTCACAGTGCAATACTACTTACCGATACAAAGGAATGAGCTACTGACACATGCAACAGCCTCCACACCTCACGGATACCGAGAGAAGCCAGTCTCAAAAGGTCACACTGCAGGCTTCCATTTATACAACATTCTCAACAAGACGAAACTGTAGGGATGGAGGACACAGGAGGAGTTGGGGAGGGAGGGGTGAATGCAGAGGGAGAGCATGGGACAGGATCTTGGGGTGTGGACCTGTTCTATATGCTGTCTGCGGTGCTGGCTGCATAAATCCAGAATAGATATTAAAATTCATAGAACTCTATACCCCTCACAAGTCAATTTTACTGCATGACAATATAAAAAATAAAGTAAAAGCTACTTTCACCTTCAAAAAGAAGAAAAAGTACAGATGATGACACCATCTCCCCACAGGATCATTCAGACCAAAATCGGGGCCCTGACACATAAACTGTAAAGTCCTGAGAACCAGTCGTTATTAGCACCACTTTCTAAAATACTTTTTGAAATATAGTTTTATTGATTTCAGAGAAGAAGGGAGAGGGAGAGAGAGAAACATCAATGATGAGACAGAATTATTGATTGGCTGCTTCCTGCACGCCCCCCACTGGGGATCCAGCCGCAACCCAGGCATGTGAACTGACTGGGAATCAAACTGTGGCCTCTTGGTTCATAGGTAGATGCACAACCTCTGAGCTTTGCCGGCCGGGCTAAAATATTTTTATTTGTTAATTTATTTTCGAGAGAGAGAAGAAGGGAAGTAGAGAAGAAGGGAGGGAGAGAGGAAAGAAGGGAGGGAGGGAGGGAGGGATGGAAGGGTAGAGAGAAACATCAACTTGTTGTCCCATCTATTCCTGCATTGGTTGGTTGCTCCTTGCATGTGCCCTGTACCACTTTAATTACAAAGATGCTCTTCTTCTTCAAGACCAATGGTTCCCAACCGTGAACCAGCCTCATCAGCATCACCTGAGAGTTTGTTTGAACGTATGAACTTTACAGCCTCACCCCAGCCTCACGCCAGCCCTTCTGAATCAGAAACTGGGATGGTTTGAACAAGCCCTCCAGGTGAGTGACCTACCACATGCTGAAATTTGGGGACCGCTGGCCTCCATACACCAGGTATCCAGCTAGGCCAGCCCATCACGGAATGGCCTGGCTGGCCCTTCAATATCGAAACCACAGATACACTCGATGTCTTCCTCCACATCCTACTGACTTCCCTATTCCTCCCTTCCAACCGCTGCCTTTGGTCTGCCCCCAAGCGTGGCCTGCAGGGAGGAGCCCAAGGCCATGACTCCATCGACCACCTGTGGCAGCAGGCGACATGGAACCGCCTATTGTTTCAGCCGGGACCCCTGGAATGAAGAGGAGGACCAGCAAGGGGCTCCTGGCTGTGCAAATGCACTCTGAGCTTCTGACCGGCCCTTCCCCTCGACCGGACCGACCGTGCCAGCCCACTTCCCACTCCCGGGAGTGACTCTCAAATCCAAGGGGAACCTGATGGTGTCCCAGTGAACCCTAGAAAAGCCCAACTTCCTACTTGCCTCAGAACAACAACTTCAAAGCTGATGCACGTGGTTTCTGGCTCCGAAGCCACACAGAGATGATGGATCACAAAGGAGAAATCAGAACCATATGGATTTCATATTCAGCAAAATAAACAGAATTACAGCATCGGGGTTGGGCCCAGAAACCAGGGGGCTGTGCGCCTGGCCCCGCGCCCAGGCTTGTGGCCCTCAGCGCAGGCTGGGCTCCGGCCTCTCCTCCCCACGACTCCCACATCGGTGCCAGCAGCGCCCGGAGTGCTGACCCTCCCTGCTGAGCTCTCTGCCTGCAATGCTGTTTCGGCTGACATTTCAGTGTTTTATTGAGTTTTTATGTTCTCTTTTATGGTGCCGTTGAAGGGAGTTCGGCTTCTTCTCTAGCTTCATTCACGTATGCACAAGCAGCGACAGGAATTCTGTGCGTTAATGACAGGGGGACAGCTCAGCAGCCTCCGGGAGGGGGTGGGGTACCAGCTGGGGCACCCACCCCCTTTTACACCGTTGGTTCCTTCCTCGCAGAGCCAACCATGCGGAGGGTGCCTACTCCCAACCTGACACTCCTCACAGAACAGAGAAATTCAACTCTCCCGGTTTCTAGGCAAACACTATGGCCTTCCACACAGCCAGGGCCTCTGAATGGGGGCCGACTCTGCCCCACAGGGGACATGTACTGGCTGTCAGGATGGGGGCCAGGGATGGGGGCAGGGACCTCAGTTTCCAAGTGCTGCTGCACCAAATCACCACAAACTCGGTGGCTCAAGACAACAACACGAATGTATTACCTGGGAGTCCTGTAGTTCAGAAGCGGGTCTCACGGGGCTAAAATCAGGGTATCCGCAGGGCTGTGCCCCCTGTGAGGCTCGAGGGAAGAATCTGTTTCCCTGTCTTTTCCAGCTTGTAGAGGCCGCCCGCATTCCTTAGCTTTGGGTCCTTCCTCCATCCTAGAAGCCAGCAATGGTGGGTCAAGTCCTCTTCACACCGGCATCTCTCTGGTTCTCTCTCTTCTGTCTTCTTCTTCGGCTTATGGGATAATCCGGGATGATCTCCCATCTCAAAGTCGGCTGGTTAGCAACCTTCATTCCATACGCAAGCTCAATTCCCTTTTGCCATGCAACCTAGCACTCACAGGTTCCAGGGGCTGGGACCGAGGATGAGGACATATTTTGGAGGAGAGAGGGTCATAATTGTGCTCTAGGGGGCTACTGACATCTAGGGAGTAGAGGCCAGAGATGCTGCTAAACATACTACAATGCACAGGACTGTGCCCACAAAAGTATTATCCAGCCCAAAATGTCAACTGTGCCAAGGTTGAGAAATGCTGGTACCCTTAACAATGACCGTGTCTGAGTTGGTTCCTAGTGACTGTGACTCTAGGCCATTTCCACAGAGAGGTTACCTAGAGGACTTTTGGAGGTCACGGAGAAGCTCTGACCCACAGTGAAGGAGCTTCGTTAAATATTTCGTTAAATATTTTAAAGTAGATTCTATAACTATTCTGGAACCATCCTCAAATGATTCTTCTTTGATACACAGAAAATACACACAGATGTTAAAAACATAAATTCATCTTGCTTACAGAAGGCACACGAACACATAGACCATTTAAGTCTTTGTGTGAATAACTTCAAATAACAGGCTAATTCTGCTTAGCTGCTGGGATGCTTTGTCTTAGGAATCCCTGAATTAGCGGCCAGAGCTGCTCACATCCCCAGCCCCCCTCCCCTCTTGGGTGTTTAGCCACCGCCAGCAGATGAACATTCCTAATGCCCTACAGACAGCAGTGCCCACACCAAACGCCCTCTGACCCAGAGCACCTGCGGGCACCCAGGGAGTCCTGCATTTGGTGGGTGAGGGCTGCAGCAGATGGGGCTGCCCAGGGGGCAGGATGGCTACTCAGGGGGCCTGTCAAGCCCTACAGGTTGCAAAGGATGATCCCAAGCAAAGCTCCACCCCCACCCTAGCCTGTGGTCCTGCTTGCTGGCTGGGTTTCCCAGAGTGGATGGAGAGAGGCCACAGGGGGTGACTGTGTGGTTTCACGGGGACGCCCCTGCACCACCTTTTTGTCATTGTGACAAAAGGAGTCCCTGCTCCCTCCCACCCCATCAAATGATGAGCAGAGGCCCAGTGATACCTAGTGCTCAAGCACGTATGTAGGCACCCATGTATGTATGTATGTAGGTATGCACCCAGGTGTCCCAATAACCCAGGCGAACCCTGCTATCCCGCCATCTCTACTGGGCCCGATGAGGTGCTTATTTAACTTTTCTGTTGCATTTACCCAGCATTTTCTCCAAAGCCACATGTCTGTCCCAAAGCCTGGAAGCCATGGTTCTAGCAAAGTCCTCACCCGACATCTGAGATATTTCAGGGCTTGGAGCCACCTGCGGCAAGATGTCGCCTGCAGAGCACGCAGCATCCATTCGCTGGTCCATCAACCCGCGTTCGCGGTGCGTCTCCTATGCGCTAGGCACCCCTCTCCTCTCCACCCGAAACCGCAGCAGCCAGCGACACAGAGGACCTCGCCCACAGGGAGCTCGCATCCACAGGAAGCATGGCAAGGCCTGCTCTGAATATCACGTGCATCATCTCATTTAATGTCGCACCAATGCTGGAGGCAGGTAGCCTTCAACTGTCTCCACTTTCAGGAAATTCCAGCCACAGTAGTAAACACATATGTGACATTCACTCATTCAATCTTCCCCACCGTCCTCGGGGTAAGTTCTGTAGTTACACCCGTTACAGGGGAGCACATGAGGTTCGGTCATTAGCAGCTGACCCCGGGGTGCATGCGTGCATTTTCAGCTAGCAGGGGCAGCTCTGCCCGGACCCCAGGTGGGACTGAGGCTTTGTCAGGACAAGCCCAGGTCACGCCCTTAGTAACACTGGCTCCGGAGCTCCTAGTGCATCACCTCTCCTTTAACCGCTCACCGCGACAGCTTCCTGACCGACACCCAGCACAGCTCAAGTGCTGGTCTCCCCCCCCCCCACTCCCCCAGGCCTCATGTTCCTTTAGGACACCCAGGCCCCGGCTCCCACTTCCAAGGGGCAGAGGAAGTGCTGCAGCCACAGCAGTCCCTTTGTTGCTGTCTCCCAGTGAGTCACCACCCTCCAAAGACCGTTGCCAGAGAGAGCCGCATTGTAGCAGGAGTGCTCATCCACTTCCCTTTTCCATTTCCCAAACACAGCTTTCCCCAGATCCAACATTAATCACGTAACTGTCAGCTGGAGTTCAAAGATGCTTTGATAGCGGGATTTTCCACGGCGAGGGTCCAGCAGCGGCAGCTGCAGCGGCTCCCCGGCGCTCTCCCTCGGCCTCCTTTAAGACCTCCCGAGCCAGCTTCATCTCCCATCGTGTGTGGGGCTGCCGGGTTGGTTTCCACAGTTGGGATTTTTGTGGCAGAGTGAAAGCCTCAATGGCATCATGTGGCATTTCCCAGCACATGACGGGTGATATGGTGGCTTGCAAACCACCCTAGGCTCCCAGGGTGTTTCACCAGCCTCAGAACCCACCAGGCAGGCAGCCAAGGGGGAGAGGGGTCTTTGCAGATGTAATTAAATTAAGAATTTCCAGATGAGATTATCCTGGATTATCCAGCTGGGCCCTAAATGATGTTCCAAGTGCCCAGACCAGAGGGGGGCAGAGGGAGATTTTGTGACACACAGAAGAGAAGGAGGACACTCAGGGAGGCAGAGACTGGAGTGATGTGGCCACAAGCTAAGGCATGCGGGCAGCCACCAGGAGCTGGAAGAGACTTGTGACAGCTATTCGCTGTGTGTGCCTATGCCACCGCGATGTGCACCCCCGCTTCTGGGAGAACACCCTGATTTCCCTTCGGGGAAGCACCTTTCCCACCTCTCCAATGAGCAATTCCATTCCCCTGGCCCTGGAGACTGGTTCAGGAATGAGCAGGTGTCCCACATCCATCATCTGAGACTCAATCCTTGGACTCTGGTTGGAATTATTGGGAAAGAAAGTAGTATTATGACAGGACGCAAGCCTGAAGCTGCTGACACCTGCAGGAAAACCTCCCTGAGAGAGGAGCCGATGCAGAAGACAAGGGGCTGGTGGGGAAGAGGGGGGGAGGCAGAGAAGGACAGCGCACCATGCTGCCACGGAGGCCCCTCTCGGAACCGTGTCTGAAGCTGACACCCTGGGAGTGGCTCAGGTCACCAACCTATCGATTCCCTCTCTGCTTGAAGCCAGGTGGAGTGGGAGCTCTGTGACATGCCCTGGGAAGAGTCCTGATGCTCCTTTGGGCGGTCAGGTCCCGCACACCTCAGCAAGTTTTCCAACACCAGTGCCTGGCAAAGTCCTGGCCGGGGCTCCATAGACTCTCGGGACCAACTAGGCAAGTTGTGTGGCAAGGAGAGAAGGAATAACAGGGGTGTTGGGAAAATGGGCTCAGAGTAGAAACATGCAAGAGACGCCAAGCACAGCTTAGCAGGGCTGGCAGCCTGGGGGTGGGGGAAAAAAATCTGTTCAGGACATCTTGAGGAGCTAGAGGCAAGGGGCCTGTCTCCTCAGGGTTAGAGGCAACCTGACCTCAGAGTAAGAGGAAGATGATTAGACTACCCCCCACATGCCCCTAATTTCCCAGTGACCAGGAGATCTGTGGGGTGGAGTGGGGTGGAGGGGCACCTTCTGTATTGGAAGCAGGAGGCAGGTGGGGGGACTGAGGGAGAGCATGAGAGGGTGACAGGGAGCTGAGTCCAGCCGAGACCATGTCTTATAACTCAACCGATTCTGACCAGCAGCTGTTGTCAGCGGCCTCTGGCCTCTGGGTGGAGGGGGGCGGTGGGAGGGGGCGGTCCATGCCAGAGGCTCCCGAGAGAAGGCAAGGAGAGGGCCACCAGCTGGAGCGATGCAGGTGCTCACCACAGGGGGCGCAGCAGGTATTCCCACCCGTGCCCCTGGGAGGACAGGCTGGCCATGCCTACAGGGTCCGGGGTGGACCTGGATCGAAGCAGGTGGCTGCTGCCACCACCCCCAGGGGACTCAGCAGCTGGGAGAAAGTCCCGGGGCTCTGACCACATCCCAGAGCCCTCGCCTGCCAAGTGAAGTGCTGTGTCAGGACACGCACAAGACTTGGGGCAGAACCAGCTCTAGGGAAGCGCCTGATCAAAGCCGGCCCTGAGCTTCCGCTGTGGCTGAGGGCCTGGGGGTGAAGCCTGCGGGTCTGGGGGTGAAGCCTGCGGGCCTGGGGGTGAAGCCGGCAGCACACTGGGCTTCCCAAGGCACGGAGCTCCCACAGCGCTGCAGCAGCACCCAAGGCGGTCCCTGGGTGGTTCCAAGCCTCCAGCCCAGGCCAGCCACCCTCCTCCACCTCCTATTTCACCCTGGCTCCCTCTACTCCTCCACCAGGTAAATGCCCCACCTCTCTGAGCTTGACTCTGTCCCACCTCCCCTCACCTCCACCGGCTGGGGCGTCAGACAAAAAGGCCAGCAGGACCCCTGGCCAAACACCTCCCTGGAAACCCACACAGAAGCACCAGGCCGCTGCTCTGCCTGTCTCAAGCCCGGTATGTCTGCCCGTGTGACCCTCTGACTGTGATGTGACCGTTTCCTGAGAACAGACAGACACTGCATGCCCTGCCCTACCCTGGCTCCGGGTGGCTGTGCTCAGAGATAGGAAATCATCCCCTGGTCGGGTAGCTCAGTGGGTTGGAGGATCATCCTGATATGCCAGGTTCAATCCCTGGTCAGGGCACATATAAGAAGCAACCAGTAAATGCATAAGTAAGTGGAACAACAGATCAATGTTTCTCTCTCTCTCTCTCTCTCCCCCCCCTCCCCCCATCTTCCCTGTCTCTCTAAAATCAATAAATCAATTTTTAAAAAATCATTCCCTGAAGTCTGAAGAGAGAACCAAATTAGTAGACACGATTCCGATTCCTTACGTATCTGAGCTGGAGGCCTTGGAGGGAAGTTGATACCCACATTCCTCAACCTTGACATTGACCCTGAGGTGTGGTCACATCACATACTGTAAAGAGCCAGGGTGTGGTGTCTCAGACACTACGGTGCCAACAGTCTCCTCATTCCTGGGTCCCTCCAGGGAGAACTGGTTTGTGATCTGTCCTGCAGGATTCAGCAGGAGCCAGGCTAAGACAGAGCCGCACACGAAAACGCCCCCTGGGCGTCCCTAACCTTTCAGCTGCTTCATGAAAAGCTCTGTGAGCCACTCCCCCCTCACCCCCCATACACTACTGACATCCTGACAGGCTAGCCCTTCCCAGAAGGAACATCAGCCCCACCGCACCCCTCCCCTCAGTCTGACGCTAGCGGACCTTTTGCTCAAAGGGGCAACGGAGCCCTGGGTCTCCTCTGAGCTAAAGGCAGCGCCTGGCGGTATCGGGTTCCCAGGACCACCCTGGGTTGAATGAATCATTACTCAGCATGTAGTCCTGCTCTGGGCCATCACTTGTTACAGCAAAAGGAAACAAAGCAAAATCAATGAAGGGAAAGGTACCCAGACGAGGCCCGAGGAAACCAGGTACAAGCTCCCAGCAGTCCGCTCCCGGGCAGGCAGCTTAATTCCTCCAGCGACGACCTGGGGTGGTGGTGGGAGTGCTGTCCACCAGGGAAGCTCAGAGACAGGGCCCGAGGTTCCATTGGGGGCTGGCCCTGCAGGCACCCCTGGCCTACCACGTGCCCAGATTGCAAATCGCAGCAGGAAAGCACATGGTCACTCCAAACCCAATTGTTTGTAGGAAGCGCTTAACCGTATCCTTTAGGGAACGATGGGAACCTTCCCTAAATTCAGGTTCCCAGTCGCTAGCCAAGGGCCAACGGTGCAAAGGAGGCCTCAGGGGAGCCCCTCAGGCCTGCTGCGGTCACCACTGCAGCACATTGGCCACTGAATGCTCACTGGAAGGGACCTCCCCGGTGCCGGGCCCACTGAGTACAGACTCCCGCCACCAAATCCCAGACAAGTGACAAGCCTCCCAACATCTGTGCTGACAGAGCTCACTCCTCCCAACCAGGCTAGTCCAGGGCTGGCCTGTGCTCATCCTTCGCACTTTCCCAGGACACCAGCTCCATGTGCGGCATTTCAGGTTGATGGACACCTCCTGTAAGAACAGCCTCCATTCACCAGTTTACTCTGTGTCAGGCACTGGGCCAAGCACATGACATACATCTAATTGAATATTAAGTATTCACATCGATGCCCATTTACTATTATTCACAGCTTACACTAGAGTCAACTATGGCGTGAAATGACTTGCCCAAGATCGCACTGAAATGACCTTTAACCCCTACACCCAGCTGCTCCTGGGAGTCTGTCTTTCGCTGACCACATTATATACTTCTTTTTGTCTTGTGTACTTAATATTTTTTGTTGATTCACGTTTTTACTTTTAAAAAAAACACCACCTCTGTTTCTCAGACAATGTTATAGTATTCTCTGAATGGAAAAACTAGTAACATTTGCCAGAAATATACAGCGAGCACAAAAATAACCACAATGAACATCAAGCAACGGTCCTCCATCCTCGCTGGATACGCCACCTGCTGAGGCTGTTCTCGCCCAGCACCCGCAATTCTCCTCCTCAGTAGAACTGGAAGCAGAGAGAACTGCAGAGGGAAAACCCTCTCCTATGTGAGTCCGGGGCACTGAAAGCCTTGCCTGCAGACCATCCAAACCAGTGTTGGCACAGTGTCTGGGGAAACACTACACTTATCACATGTGCTACACACACCTGCCCCATCTGGGGCTCCCACTTCCTGTGCACCCCACTCCCCAGCCACGCTCTGGGGCGGTTCCAGCTCCTTCTTCCCACTTGGTTCTCATTGGCTCGCCAGGCTCTGTGGCCACAGCCTGGCTCCTTGCTCTCCCTTCCTTCCTAGTTTCTGCTTCTATAGGCTCCACTCAGCTGGCTGGCTACCAGCCTGGCCGTAGACAGAGAAAACACCAGCAAAGAGGCCATCCCTCCAGTGCATTTCTAAAATCAAAAGAAGGCCAGGGAGAGAGGCAGGGCTGCCTCAGGGCACGTCAGGTCTTAGCTAGAAAGTGAGGGTGGGGCTAAGGGGCGGAGAACACACAGAAGTGAGAAATGTGCCATTTCTCTAAAACAGGGACTACATTCCAGGTTCCCACTTCGCCCTCCCTACCCAACACCACGTAACACTCTGGTCCAGCCCGACGACGGGCTCTGAGAAGTCACCCAATCAGAGTCACAGGGTCCCACTCAAAGGCCATTCCGTGGGGTGTTCCCGGGCAGCAGGCCAGAAGGGCACTGAAGAACTCTAAGCAGAGAAAGGCAGTGGGGTGGTTGAGAGCTTGCGTTTATGACTTTTCACACCTGAGAAATGGGACCAAATAGAATACCTACCCCATAAGGTTGTTATGGGACAATATGAATGAATTCACCAGGGTCTGTGCTCAGTGACATATTACTATAAAGCTGGGCCCTGAGTCAGGGGCCAAGAACCAGAACAGAAAAGGGTGGAGGGCAGGGTGGGGAAGGTGAGCTCGCGCAGCCACGCATGCAGAGACTGCCAGGCAGGTGGACCCCAGCCAGACCTGCGTCCGCATCAGAGGCGAGGGCTCACCCGTATGAGACCAGGGGCTGCACACGGGACCGTGGGCCCAATCCAGCCCCCTGGCTTTGCGTGGCTCAGAGACACTTGAAAAATATTCAATTTAGTGGCCAACATGTAAAAACTAGGAAATTTCCCATGAAAAAAATAAAGATTTCAATTGTTTCTTGAAAAACCAAGGTCATACTGAAGTCCCCACTGCGGGAGGAGGAGAAATGGTGCCACCTCCCCCCATTCTCTAACGCAGCAGTTTTAACCCTGGCTGCCATGAGAGTCACACGGGAACTTTACAATCACCCTAAACTAATGGCCCAGCCAGCGTGGCTCAGTGGTTGAGTGTCGACCTATGAACCAGGAGGTCAAGGTTTGATTCCCAGTCAGGGCACATGCCCGGGTTTCGGGCTTGTCCCCAGTGTGGGGTGTGCAGGAGGCAGCTGATCAATGATTCTCTCCCTCTCCCTTCCATCTCTCTCTCCCTCTCCCTTCCTCTCTGAAAAATATATTTTTTAAAAAAGAAGAAGAAAGTGGGTGTCAGGATGTCATCGCTCTCCAGCCTATGTCCTAATTCTGAGTGTGCGGAGCCAGCTGCCTCTGTGTGGACACAGGGCAGGCAGCACACCGAGACAGAAGAAGAGGGCCTCCCTGCCCGGGCCCGGATCGACGGCAAGGTGAAGGCTGGCAGGAATGAGGCGAGGAAGTGGGATTGTGATTGCACTGATAAAGTGTGGCGGGGCCAGAGCACAGGGACAAGTGATACGTGAATCGCAAAAACAAGGGCTGCTTTCCAGCATGGGACGTGTCCAAACAGGCCGTGTGGCTCGGCCTGAGAAACAGGAAAATGAGGAAGAGTGTGATCCCTGTGCAGGTAGTTCAGCGACCTCATCCTGCCCCCACCCCATACAAGGCTGGGGCAGGCCCGTTCCTGTCATGCCAAGGGTTGACAGCCAAGGGTACCCCTCCCTGTCCAGCGAGGGCTTGGATCTTTCAAGCTCACAGGTAATAATCCTGGAAGTTAGAAAAGTTGCCATTTGTGTCTATTCTCCTAGTACCTGGGGAAGAAGCGCCTGTGGGAGGGTTGGGGGCGAGGGGGAGCCTTGGTGTAGGTGACAGCCTAAAGCCTGGCTCCATCAAGCACGCCCATGAACCTGTAGCGCTGAGCTTACCAGTGAGGCATCAGCCCCTCCCCAGACCTCTGGCGTCAGAATCGCCATGCCAACCAGTGCTCCCGGTGAACTACGCAAGGGTTAATGCTTGGGAAACACTCACTTGCAGCATCAAGGCTATTTTACCGGCACAAGGTAACTCTCAGGGCACGACCATGTACTCATCAAGCTCACAACAGCTACACAGGCAGCTGAGGAATGCATAGGCGGTTTCAGCTTCCGCCCAATGACTTTTCCCCCAGTGGGATCCCAGCTGCAGGTACTGCCTCAGCTCCCTAACGCACAGATCAACCAAGGCGATCAGATTAAAGTCTCCCCACAGCCACTGACCCTGATAGAGCAACGTTTCAGGATTTATTTGCCCATCGGTTCACTTATTTATTTGTTTGCCAGGCCAAGTCAAACATTGATTGGGCACCTACTATATGTCAGGCACTGGGAATGAGCAGATAAATGACCCGGCCCGGTCGCAGGAAGAATCTGCCTCCTGTAAGAGAGAAAGATGGCAGACAGGCCCTCACGGTGCAGAGTGGCAGGTGGCAGGCGTACACGGTGCTGGGACAAAACCAGGGGGGCGCCCGAGGAATGCTCTGGGAGGAGGCGCTGCCTAAAGGGCATCATTATGACATGCTTTCTTTTCTCTTAGCTGTTCCTGCTCTCTCCCGTCTTGCTCTGTAATGGATGGATTGCATTTTCTTTATCCTCCCGCCCACCCCCACAAACTTGGCATTTATAGGGTCTATTTCTACTACTCAGGTGGTTACACTGACATTTTTAACATATACACTTGACTTCAAGCATCAAGTTAATCAATAGCTCTTTTCTCCTTCTGAATAATACAAAAAACCCTGCGAAGCTCCAACTTCGATCTCCTCCCTCCCACGTTCGAGGTGTTGGCAGCATGAGTCAGCGGAAGGTGCTGTTTCCCACAAGTCTTGAAACCACCCGGTTATTTGCTATCTCCTGTCACTGGTCATTTTCCAGAAAAATAAAAAATTCCAAATTGATTCAAGAGGAAATAGAAAACCTGAATAGATCTGTAACCTCCAAAGGAACTGACCCTCCAAAGGAACTGACCCAGCCGTCTAAAATCTACTTTAAAAACTATAATGGGTCTATATGTGTTTTTACTGACAAGTTTTTTCACATCTTGAAGGAGAGGATAACACTTATACAGTTTCTTCCAGAAACAGACAGAAAAACTCTCATTTCCTTTTAAAAATACCCTGATACCAACCTCCAAAAAGTAAAAACAAAAAAAGTAAGGAAAATTTTAAAGCTTACCTTCTAACCTCACAGGGCACATTGTGAAAGTCTTAAATACACAGGAGCAAATCCTGGAAATGGAGGGATATTAAACCATCCAAAGACTCATTAGGTAAACTCACCACATTAAAATATTATTTTTTAAAAATAGGATAATCTAGATGCAGAAAAAGAATCTGACCAAACTCGGCATCTTTTTGTGATTAAAACTCACAAACTAGGACTAGAACAAAACTTTCTTAGTCCGATAAATGCTAACCCTCAGAGATTAGAATAAACTCCGTACTGAATATAAGTCAGGAATGAGACAAGGCTGCTCACCACTTCTGCTTCTTTTCAACACTATACTGAAGATCCCACATCACCATAAGCAATATAAGAAAGAAAAATATAAGGATTGCAAAGAAAGAAACTGCTGCCATCTTCATATAACTGCCTACCCAAAATATCCAAGAAATTCTACAAACATTCAGAACTAATAAGACAGTTCAAGATCTATGTATAAAAACAAGCAGTATCCATTCCTAAATATTAGCAACAATCATAAAATAGAATACTTAGGTTTAAAATGGATGATTAGAAACAGGTTGTTTATCTCCATGCTTTCCTGAAATCCCATTAGAAATGACTGGGGGGAAAATAGATACAGAAACCACAAAAAATAAATAAATAAAAAGGAAAGAATTGGCAATAAATGAAACATATCCACAACATTTATTTTTAAAATATTTTTATTGATTTCAGAGAGGAAGGGAGAGGGGAGAGAGAGATAGAAACATCAATGATGAGAGAGAATCATTGATGGGCTGCCTCCTGCACGCCCCCTCTGGGGATAGAGCCCACAACCCAGGCATGTACACTTGACCAGAATCGAACCCGGGATCCTTCAGTCCACAGGCTGAAGTTCTATCCACTGAGCCAAACCAGTTAGGGCTCCACAACATTTTAGACAACTGAAAACAATTGGATAAATGATAATGAGTTAGCATAGAGTAGAAAACTGAAATCTTCGTGACCTCAAGGGTAAATAGCCACAAGAAACAAGCCAACTTATAATGCAGAACTTCAGAGAGGCCCAGGAAGACTCATAGGCACAAGGTTATCTACAAGGTGGAAGTTTAAAAAGGTGGGGATTGCTTCTTAGATCACTCCCTACCCTTGACCGCAAGTGACTCCCACTACGCCACTTGCAGGAAGTGGCAGACCAACACTCAGAGGGACAGAACTCCTGGACTCAGGGACACCTGGAGGATGGGGTGAGAAGTGTTCATGGAAACAGGGCGATTAGGCAAAGGATTGCATACTGCAGGTTTCAGATAAGACTCATTTCTTCTCCAGGAAGTTAGTGAAGTGCGTGCTCCAACAAAACAAGGAAGAAAACAAAAATAAAAGTGGGAAATTTGAGACCCAAGAAGTGGCCTTTCTCTCTTGCCTCCTGTAAGAGAGAAAGATGGCAGACAGGCCCTCACGGTGCAGAGTGGCAGGTGGCAGGCGTACACGGTGCTGGGACAAAACCAGGGGGGCGCCCGAGGAATGCTCTGGGAGGAGGCGCTGCAGAAGAGAAGCAAAGGAACGAAGCAAAAGCAGAAGAGAAGCAAAGGAACGAAGATCCCAAGATGACAGCTGACCACCGACCTGAAGAGAAGGACCAAACCAGGGCAGATCGATTCTTCTATCACCAGTGGGAAAGGCAGCCTTGACAGGTTACTTCCTGTTGGCAGGATTCAGGGAATTTTATGGGTCTGCCAAAGAGTCTGGGGAAAGAACTGGTGCAAGAGAAGGAGAAAACTTGGGTATGACAAACACACGGTAAAAAAAGACAAGTGAAGAGAAAGCGGTGATTAAAACACAACCTGGTAGAAAAGTGAGCTGGGTATGAATAGCAAACACAGAGAAGAGGCCCGAGCCACAAACACACACATGAAAATATAAACAGCCCCAACGAGCAATGAAGGAAGTGCAAAGGGAGTTAAACCCAAGGTGCGAGATCTCACACCCTCCGATGGCAGCACTAAGTCTGACATGTTGGCAAGGGGAGTGGAAATTCCAACTCTGTGGGTGGCGGCGTATTTATAATAGCAAAACCTCTTTGAGAAACACTGTGGCACTCGTTAGCAAAATCCAGAGGTACGGACTCAGATCCAGAAATTCTTCGAGGTGTCTAGCCCCAGAAAAACGCTCGCTCACACGCGTGTCCCATGAGATACCATGCACAAGGATAAACCCCGTAGGTTGCTTATAATAGCCTAAAATGCCCACCCCGAGGGCTAAACTGTGAAATTTGCACATGCTAGGACACTGTATAGCACGTAAAGCCATTTCTGTCTGTTTCAGTGGAGATAAACCTCAAAAATGTATGAAGACAGAAAAAAAGCGAACTGCAAAAAGATAAATACAGCATGACATGTTTCTTGTCAGTTTAAAAATACACAAAAACATTAGCGAATACTATTTTGGGTTCGTATGTGGTACTACAAATTTTAAACATGTTTGTAGAAAAGATACACCAACCACAGAACAGTGGTTACCTCCAGGGAGAGAAGGAGAGAAAGAACAGAATTAAAGGAACACACAAGGATGTTTAATGCCAAGTAAGTGTTATTTCTGATTGACATTTGGCAAATGTTAATACTTGTCAAATCCAGAGATGGTGATAAGCACATGAAAAACACTCAACATCATTAATCCTCAGAAAGATGCAAGTTAAAAGCACAGTGAAAAACTACTTCGTACTCACTAGAATGGCTACCAAAAAAAGAAAAATTGCTGGCAAAAAGCTAAGGAGCTGGATGGGCAGACACTGCTGTGAGCAATGAGAAAGAGGGGCGGCCACTTCAGAAAATAGTTTTGCTGTTTCTTATCAAGTTAAACATACGCTTACCCTATGATCCAGCAATTTCACCCCCAGGTATTCATGCAACAGAAATGAAAACACATCTGAAACACTTACACCCCAAAGTTCACAGCAGCATTATTCACAACAGCTAAAAACTGGAAACAGCCCAAGTGTCCATCAACTGACAAATGGATAAGAAAATCAGAGTGGGTTCAACGAATGGGATCCTACTTAGCAATAAAAAGGAATGAACCATCAATACAACAATATGAACAAATCTCAGACATTACCCTGTGCAAAAGAAACCAAGAGTGCATACTTCATGACCTATTTTTATGAAATCCTACAATAGGCAAAACTAATCTATAGGGTAGAAATCAGAGGTGGCCTGAGGACATGTGTGGGAGAAGAGGCAGGGACTGATTGCCAATGGGCACGAGAGAACTTTCTGGAAAGATGTCCTGTACTTTGATTAGAGCGATGGTTACATGGGTGGATACATTTGTCTAGTCACTGACCTGAACACTTAAAGTAGATGCATTTTACTTTCTGGTACATTACAGCTCCGTAAAGTTGATTTTAAAAATATGGATGTAGACACATTTGTTATAATCTGTAATTTTCTGTAAATAAATTTTATTAAAAAATTACATGGATTTTATAAAACACTAGAGGCCCAGTGCATGAAATTCATGCACTGGGGGTGGGGGTGGGGTCCCTCAGCCCGGCCTGTGCCATCTCACAGCCCGGGACCCCTCACTCCTTACTGCCCACCTGCTTGCTGCTCCCTACTGCTCAGCTCACTGCTCCTTAGCACAGCCGAGGAGGAGGGAGAGGCTCCTGCCATCGCCGCTGCGCTTGCCAGCTGTGAGCCCAGCTTCCCTGTGGGAGTGTACTGACCACCAGGAGGCAGCTCCTGCGTTGAGCATCTGCCCCCCCCTGGTGGTCAGTGCATGTCATAGCGACTGGTTGTTCCACCATTTGGTCTATTTGCATATTAGCCTTTTATTATATAGGAAGAATTTGTCTCCTCTACTAGGGCCTCATCAGTGTTATTTATTAAGCACTATATCCCAGTACTTGGAATAGTGCCTGGTCCCAGTGGGAGAGTTGTCTATTTGATTATTAGAGTAGTCTTATTAGAATCCAAAGGGTTCTTTGAGATCATCTAGTTCAATTCTCTCATTTTCAGAAAAAAGGCCCACAAAAAGAAAAAAAGAAAAAGAAAAGAAGCCCACAGTGAGATTTGTTCAAGAGCACTATAGCAGACATTTGTTGCTTACGCTACCCAGTGTCCTAGACCCAGCCCAACAGCACCCACTTCTTTTTAAGGGAATTCTCTCTCTCTCCCTGGGCACTTGCTCTGTGAGGCTATTAATCCAGGGGCCAGCCCTCTCACTACCAATGCAAAGGGGTCCCAGGTAGCTCCTCCGCCTTCCACAGGGCAAAGGTGTGTGACCATGCGTGCCTCCCGATGCTCTCTGCTGACATGGGCAGCACCAAGCAACCTGACCACACTATCTGTGCTCTAAGATTGGCCCTGTTGCCCCATCTCCTGCCTCACTCCGCTCAGCATCTTGGTTTCTACCTGTTTTCATGTTTTGCCAGCCTGGTGCCTCCCGATGCTCTCTGCTGACATGTGCAGCACCAAGCAAACCTGACCACACTATCTGTGCTCTAAAATGGGTCCTGTTGCCCCATCTCCTGCCTCACTCCGCTCATCATCTTGGTTTCTACCTGTTTTCATGTTTTGCCAGCCTTCTGCCCATTCTGTGACCTTCCATGATCTTCGCAGTATGTCCACTTCTCTTACATCAGCTAGAATCCGTTTTTGATGTTTGCAACCACCAATTCTGTGTGACACATCACCCAACCGGTGCAAGGCAGACTGGGCCCACAGCCCAGAGTTCTGAATTCTAGACAGCTGTCCCTGGGTGTGGCAGCCACCTGGCTAACTCCTGGGGATCCTCAGTGCCAATAGCTCAATGGCCGGGGGAGAAAGAATGAAAGAGAATGATCACTTGTTAAATGATTTGCCAAATACTTTGACAGGCTTTCATTCAGCCCTTCCCATCGTCTAGTAAAGTAGGGGTAATCCCAACTTATCTTTGAGGACACTGAAGAGGAAAAAGAAATATTTTTTCAAGGTTACAGAGCTCATAGATGACAGAGAAGGCACTTGAGCCAAAACTGTACAACTTTAAAGCCTAGTTCTTGTCACCTCATCACCCTGCCACACCTCAAGTAAATACTAGTAGTGGGTCTTCTGCTGCCCCTCCTTCACAATGAGGTCACTGAAACTTCAAATGAGCATATGAGGCATGGCTGGCTATTGGCTGCACCCAAAAGTAGTGAGAGGTCAACTATGTGCACTGGACCAGGGCACCCACCCAGGAGGGAGCAACACTGGGTGGGGTGTCCGAGGGGGATGCGGAGCACACTGCAGCCTTAGGGAGAACAGATGTGCCTGGGGGACGGTGTGGGAAACTGCCACATACCAGAGCAGGAGTGAATTCTTTCTGCTTTGAGATGAATACATGGTCACGTTCCCATGGCAATGGAGCATGCTCACCGCAATCCATACCTGTAACTGAATGACTCACATTTTTGGCATTGCACTAGCCCAATCCAAAGTCATTGGCTGATCAGCCTAGAACGTGTGCACCCTCCCACTGATAGCGCCTTGGAGGATAAACAGCGTCTGTGTGTGTCCCTCTAAGGCTCTGGGAGCAGGGATCTCACCTCTGCTCTCGCATAGCCACTAGCTCCCGAGAATGCATCACAGCTACTCAAGGACCCATAAATGAAGAGGAGGGCAGTGCGGTAGCGCAGATGCCAACGAGATCCAGCGCCAGTGGCCCCTAAGAGAGGAGGCGGCCTAGGAGCTATGAGGATCCCACCAGACGAACCTGGAGAACCCCGAGTGGCTCCCGAGTTACTAAACAATTTTATCAAAAATTTTTTTTAAATCCTCACCCAAGGAAATTTTTCCATTGCTTTTAGGTATAATGGAAGGGAGGTCGGGGAGAGAAAGAGAAACATCGATGTGAGGGAGACACATTGACTGGTTGCCTCCCATGCCCCTACTGGGCCGGGTCAAGCCTGCAACCAAGGCACGTGCCCCTGATTGGGAATCAAACCCACAACCCTCTGGTGTGCGGCCAATGCCCTAACCACTGAGCCAAATAGGCCAGGATTGATTCTATCAATTTAATGAAGGACCTTGACAGGGCACCACAGATACTGCTAAGGGGGTTTGTAAAAGCCAGTGGTTACATGAAAGGGTTTTTTCCCCTCTAAACAAAGGGAAAACCTATGGCTCCTGCTTAGTTTCTTGAGAGAAGGTCAAGAGGTTTGGGTGTGCCTGGGGAGACCCACAGGGGAGGACCCTTAAGGAAGGAGCATTAAGAGTAAGGAGACACCCTACCTGCCCAGATTTCAGAGTGAGCTCAGCCTGGCCGCCCAGGAGGTCCGTACACACAGACTCAACAGCACCGCGTGGGCTCAGCTGTCCCCATTCCAGGAGCAGGCAGCCCTGGCCCCCAGGATGTGATCACTAAAGAAGTGGGCAGGAGATCGAGGGTACTCACCAGCACATCTCAATAGCACTTGTCATGGAAGGTTTCTGCGAGCCCTGGCCGGTGTGCCTCAGTTGGTTGGGTGTCATCCCATGCACCCAAAGGTCACCTGTTCGATTCCCAGTCAGGGCCCATACCCAAGCTGCGAGCTCGATCCCCAGTGGAGGGCGTGCAGGGGGCAGTTAATCAATGTTTCCTTCTCACATCAATGTTTCCCTCTCTCCCTTCCTCTCTCTCTAAAATCAGTAAAAACATATTTTAAAAAGGTTCCTTTGGGAGCCTGGCATGTGCTTGTCCCAGCACAGCAAGGACTCTGTCAGTCCCCGGACACAGAGACCAGGTGTCTGTACTGGTGTCTACACTGGTGTCTACATGGCCCACAGCACCTGCAGACATGCTTTCCCCATTGAGAAATTCAACAAAGCTTCCCGACTTGTGTGAGTGAATAAATGAATGGAGAGGGTTTTCTGAGAAATTTCCTCAAGCAGTCTGGAAGCTTTCCTGTTATAAAGAGGACAGGCCCAGCAAGCCTGAGGGTCTCAGAATAGCCCATGGGCCACCGCTGAGCCAGGAAAGGTGTGGCTGGGTCCAGGAGCAGGTGACACCCTGCAGGGAAGAAAACAGTGAATCGGACGCCCTTCTCACTTCTGAAACCCACAGCTCCCTAAAGTCCTCTATACAGAAAGTAACTGACAGTAGCGAAAGGCATCAGTGTATTAGGGGGTGTGTTCAGGAGGGAGGGAGGGAGAGAGGGAGGGAGGGAGGAAGGGAATAAAACCTGAGGGGCCTGGTGCCAGGGGGTCCTCTCGGTAGGAGGGACAAGGTCAGGATATAAAAGGGGAAAAGGCTCTGCAACTTAAAAAGAAAAAGCATTAATGAGCCAGCAAAACTGTGGCTCTGTTAGGAGTTGCAGGGATCCCTGGTCCAAATGAGGGAAGGAGGGGCGGGTACAAGACCCCCGACAGCCTGGCTGCTGGCGACCATCCTTGGCACTGACATTCCGACATTCTGAGCCCAAGCTGAGGCGATGAGAGGTTTGGAAAAAGGGGCCCCAAGTGTCCCAACAACAAGTGCCTTGGCCACTGGCTGCCCCTCCTTAAACCCATGCAGGCTGGGCTGGCGATCGGCTCCACGCGGCACTAATTGCCGAACATCTCATACAAGCTCAGCCAGCACTCTGCCGGGATTCGCGGGAAACGCTCACAGGCCCGGTGTCTCTAACAGAGAAATAAATCATCCTTAATTGCACAGGGCGCGTTGCCACGCCGTCCTGTTTGTGGAGTGGCTGCTCCGGAGGGGCGAGTGCAGCGTGGGCACAGGACCCAGGGAGGCAGCGCCGGGGTCAGCTGGTCCTGCCGCAGAGCAGGCAGGGCTGGGCGTGAAGTGACAGTTGTCTGGTGGCAGTCGGGAGATGAGAGAATTCCTGAAAGTCCCCCTTGCCCCATCTTCCCGATCCAGAGGCCTGGAGTGGGGCATTAACGAAGAGGAAGTAGGAGCAGAAAAAGCACCATGAGGTCTGGGTGAGGCCAGGGGCCTCTCCCAGCCAATCCTCCAAGCCCGAGGGGTGGGCCCCAATTTGGCAGAGCTCTGCAGCCAGTACAGAGGGAAACGTGTTTGGCTAACGGCTCCTCGGTGTCCTCAAGATAAAATAAGCCACCTGCTCAGGGAAGCACAACCGCTCCTGCCCTAACACTAGAAGACATTGCTCCCAGGGGCTCAGAGAAAGAGAACACGCAGTTAAAAAAACATCTTTAAAGAGCACGAGTTTCATAGCGCTGTTCATGTTAACCCTTGTGTGAACCAAATCCTTACAAAGCCCTGGCTGGGTACCAGTTTCCGGCTGCCGTTCCCCCCCCTCCCCCCCAGGTGTCAGGAGGCCTGGCTAACAGGAGAAGGGAAAATAAGCAGCAAGAAAGGAGGCAGGGTCTGGTGTCAGTAATTCCTCATCTTTCATAACAGGGAGGCAATAGAGGGCTGGAGTTAATACGTCTTGAAACATCTTAGCATTTTACTTAAAATGTTGGAAGTAACGGCCAGCAGAACGAAAATTAAAACGCGGCTGGAAGGGGAGCAGCGGGGGTAGATGTGTTGCTTTGCACTCTAAGCCCTTCAGTACGGTTTTCGTTTATTTTTAACCACGTGCATGTTGTTACTTTTGCTAAAAGTAAAAACAAAGGGTTTGAAGTTATGGCATGGAAAATGAAGACAGATGGATGAGACGCAAAGGACAGAGTGTGCTGTTCCAGGGATAACCTTGAGTTTGCTTTGACTGATAAAAAAAATCTCTCGCAAACTTCAGAACTATTCAGAACAGATCTCTGCAACACCCCTCACAACCACAGACACAGCACATGACACCCCACAGCGGAGAACGCTACCCCCGGTGGCCCCTTGAAGTCCTGACAAGGCCGTCCGACCAGGCAGGTTTCCTGAACTGACTCTTTCAAGGCAACTAACTTTCACGGGAAGGCAATTTGCCTAAGAACTTAGGTCCACTTTCCCGCCCTGGTTACAGCCTGCTCTGGGCTTTTGGAACCTAGTAGGGGGGGGGGGTGGAGAAATTCGGGCAGCGACACCAAGACACCCCGTTTCCAAAGATGCTGGAGCATTTGCACAAAGGATGGTGATTCATCCTCAGGCACAAAATCACTGACTTGTGGGGTCTTGGAGCTGGTGAACGTCCTCAGTCTCTGGGGAGGAGTGGGAGTGCCAGATGTGACATGAGATTGGCCAGAAGTCATGAAACTCCAGGGCAGCAGCCTCAGAACTGGGTTCCGGGAGCCCCGACCCAGTGCTCTCTCACTACGCGGGTCTCCTGGAGCACTTCGGCACGTGGAGCAGCTACGTGAAAAGAGGGCTTCATGTCAAGGGTGGAGTAAGCCAAGTCTTTCAGAGGATGGAACACATCCTGAACCCAAACCTGATTCCCCATCTTCCTGCACGACCTCTGCCTCAGCCACACACAGCCAACCATCGCTCTCACCTGGGACAGCAGGAGCCACACACAGCCAACCATCGCTCCCACCTGGGCAGCAGGAGCCACACACAGCCAACCATCACTCCCACCTGGGACAGCAGGAGCCACACACAGCCAACCATCGCTCTCACCTGGGGCAGCAGGAGCCACACACAGCCAACCATCGCTCCCACCTGGAGCAGCAAGACCCTAACTGCTCTTCTGGTTTTTATTGAGGCCACCACCTCCCATTCATTCTCCAGCCAGTGTGAGTCTTCTAAAAGACACATCAAAAATCATGACATGATAGATAATCCACAGAGACCCGGAGCAGACTGGTGACTACCAGAGGCTGGGGGTGGGGAATGCGGGGAGGGAGGGGGAGGAGAATATGGGCAGTGACTATTTAATGGTATGAAGTCTCCTTTGGGAATAATGAAAATGTTTTGGAACTAGACAAAGGTGGTGGCCATGTAACATTGCAAATGTACTAAATTTCCAGTGAACTGTACACTTTAAAATGGTTAATTTTACGTTAGGTGAATTTTATCACAATAAAAAAAAATCATGCCCTGCTTCAAATCAAATCTCTCCAGTGGACCCCCACCTTCCTCGAGAAGAAGCCCATGGCCACAGTGGCGAGAACGGCCTCCCATCTCTCCTCCTCCCTCCGCTGTTCCAGACACAGTGGGGAGGCCAAGTGCACGTCCGCCTCTCGGCCCATGTGCTTTCTCTCTTCCTCCCCCAGGGCCCTCTTACCTTAGACACCCTTTAATGAGGGTCTCTGTTCCAGTGTTAGCAACCACAGACCCCTCCTGTCAACCCTGCCTCAAATAGCCCCTCCTGCTACCCTCCGCTGAGAGAGAGAAACAGTATGTCCCTAGCCTGACACTACATCACATGGCTGCTTTTATTAGTCGTCTGCTTTCTCCAGTAGAATCTAAGCAGTGAGGGCAGGGGTTGTTACAAATGTCCCGCACCTAGGACAGGGGCTCAAGTGCCACAGGCGCTCACTAAAAGTGTTGAACAAATGAATGTTCACTTGTTCAAGGTTCAAAGTTATTTGACCAGGGATGACTTTTCTCCAAGGGGCAAATTGGCAGGCAAGTGTTCAGCAGGCTGACTCTGACAAATCCTCACTGTATTAGTCTCTTACAGCTGCTGTAACAAATACAGTAGACTCCCTTATTCAAGGGAGATACCATCCAAGACCCCCAGTGGATGCCTGAAACCGCAGATAGTTCCGAACCCTATATATACTGTGTGTTTTCCTACACACACATACCTATGATAAAGTTTACACTACTCTTGCACTTCGGGGCCATTATAAAGTAAAATAAGGGTTATCTGAAAACAGAACTGAGATAGAGCAATAGTCAATCTGCAGAGAGGTGGGAACACATTCTCAACCCATGGACTAAGGGGAGGGCCTTTGGGTTCATCAAACCAGCTTGCAAATGTGGGGGAACCTCTCTGTGGCAATATCTTTTCCAGGATAGAAAAGGCAGGCCACAGCTACAGCCCTGAAACAGAGAAGAACATGGCCCATGGCCCCCGGCTACAGGCTGCTGACCACCAACCTAAGGCAATGACCAGCCTCTTGCCTTCCCTCGCCTGCATCCTGGTGTATCACTCCCAAATCCCACTCGGGCTCCACTCGTGTGACAAACCACATTCTTCTACCACAGAGACACAAACACCTCAAATTCAACACGTCCCAAACCAAAGTCCATTACCAAACCACTCCCTTCCATACATCCATAGTTATGTTTATTTTTATTTTTTTTAATATATTTTATTGATTTTTTACAGAGAGGAAGGGAGAAGGATAGAGAGTTAGAAACATCGAGAGAGAAACATCGATCAGCTGCCTTCCGCACACTCCCCACTGGGGATGTGCCCACAACCAAGGTACATGCCCCTGACCGGAATCGAACCTGGGACCATTCAGGCCACAGGAGGACGACGCATCCACTGAGCCAAACCGGCCAGGGCATTATGTTTATTTTTATACTAGTGACCCAGTGCATGGATTTGTGCACATTGAAAGGAAATTAATTAGAAGGTGGCTGGCCGGGTGGGATTGGGCGATATGGGCCAGACACGCCCTGGAGCCAACCTCCCACAGTCCCTTCCCGGTGTCTGCGGTGTGAGCGGAGTCCCTCTGGCAGGTGAGGTCCCTTGGCCTGGCCTGCGGGGATCGGGCCAAAACCGGCTCTCTGACATCCCCTGAGGGGTCCTGGAGTGCGAGAGGGCACCCTGCAAAGTTGCTGTCGTTCAGGGTGTGGAACGCAAACGCAAGTGTGCAGTAAACCAGATTCGGGGCCGACAGTGCCCCAGCAACAGCATAACCCACGTCCGAAGTTGGAATCGCTGCCTTCTCTCTGCAGCTTACCCAGGAGTATCAGTGAATGCAGCCACGCGAGGAATTGGGCTCCCTTCTCTCTGGTTTCGGGGTGTGTCACCCGAGAGCCGCCGCTGCCAAGTCACTGCAGCTTAGCAGCTCCTGTGTTGAGCGTCTGCCCCCTGGTGGTCAGTGTGTATCATACCGACAGGTTGGACAGTAGGAGGGACACTTAGCATATATATATATATATATATATACACACACACACATATATAT
>NW_005370145.1:2594791-2604108 GCF_000412655.1 Myotis brandtii
TGCTGTCGTTGTGTGGAACGCAAACGCAAGTGTGCAGTAAACCAGATTCGGGGCCGACAGTGCCCCAGCAACAGCATAACCCACGTCCGAAGTTGGAATCGCTGCCTTCTCTCTGCAGCTTACCCAGGAGTATCAGTGAATGCAGCCACGCGAGGAATTGGGCTCCCTTCTCTCTGGTTTCGGGGTGTGTCACCCGAGAGCCGCCGCTGCCAAGTCACTGCAGCTTAGCAGCTCCTGTGTTGAGCGTCTGCCCCCTGGTGGTCAGTGTGTATCATACCGACAGGTTGGACAGTAGGAGGGACACTTAGCATATATATATATATATATATATACACACACACACATATATATACATACATATAAATATATACATATGTGTTTATACATAATTCAATGTAGTAGCTAGTTTGGCATAGATTTAGTTATATATGACGTAAAATGCTGTAACTATGACTTTTTGCTCAAATTAATTGGCTTCAAATTTTAAAATTAGCAAGAGTTTACTAATCCTTATACTTCTCATAGAGAAAAGAAAAAAAATTATTTAATAAGTTCAGTTTTTCCATGTCCACCAGCACCACCACCACCAAGAGCGCATGAATTAAAGGGTGGACATTTTCTAGCTCCATAAAGCCCAAACTCAAAATCTCTGACATCTTTGATTTTTTTCATTTATAAAATTCCCCACTCAATTCCTTCCAAAATGATCTTTAAACACCATGAGTTTCATAGGGTTGTTAATTTTAACCCTCAAACTGAGCTAAGTCCAGAGGAGGCAATCCCGGGTATGCTTCCAGCAGCAGTCTTACCACCCAGATGCCAGTGAAGGCCCTGCCAGTAAAGGTAGTGAAATAAGGAGAAAACGATCACATTTGGGAGAAGGTAAGGAGGGGACCTCCCAAGTCCTGCAAGAAGGAGACCGCCCAAGTCTTATCTATTCAACCACCAAAATCTCTCCAAATTTTCTCCCCCACCAGCCCCTCTTCTGTTTACCATGACTGTGGCCACTTACTGCACTACATGCAAAACAAAACCCCCAAATCCTTCAAGGATCTCGGTGAACCAGTGGTGAAGATGTGCTGGTTCTACCTGCCCATCCCCAGATCCTTCTCACACCACTAGCACCCACTTTTCCTGTGGGGAGCCACACCTCTCCATTCTCAGGTGTGGGCAACCCTACCCACCTCCCAGGCCCAGGGCCCATTCACCAGCCATCTAGTTCAGCCCATCCCCTGGGTCTGGTTCTGAAAGGCCCGCTGACACTATGGGGCTTGATCTCGGGACTTGATGGAAAGAGCAGCTCTCCTGCTGATGGCCTCAACGCCACCAGGACGCCAGTCTGAAGCTGCCAGTCTTCAACCCGGGGTGGGCCCAGCGAGTGGGAGGCTGAGCAGCTGAAGTGAGAAAGCATCTACCAGGACATCTCTGGAGCCTCCAGGCGAGTCCGAACATCCCCTTCTTTGCCTCCGCAGCATTGAGCTGGGTTTTGACAGTTGCAATAGAAAGTGTCCCTTGGAGGCAACAGCTTCTCTCCTTCCCTCCTCCTCTCACATCCCCCTGCCCGCCTCCCAGCCATGCCAGAGCAAACATTTCCCAAAGCAACACAAAACACACTCTGTTCAAGCAAGTTCCCTTATTTAACACCCAAGCACGCCTCTGGCCCCTCCTTGGCTCATGCTGATCCCTGGCCTGGGTCGCCCTGGCCCCTCTGGCCTCTGGCCGTCCTGTGCGTTAGAGTAGACGCCTTCTCTTCTGTGACATCCTCTTCACCCTTCTCTAAGCCACTGAAACCCTCTCAGCAGGTTTACTACAATTACTGTTAGTGGCCGGTCACTGCCCCCTCTCCACAGCTTACCCAGGAGTATCAGTGCACGCTGTCTCTATGCCCTGGGAGGAGGGGGCAGAGCAGAAGTGCGGTCGCCCCTCTCGGTGCTCAGACACTCAGGGCTCGGCCAGGGTCCTGAGACACCCAGAACACACCAGAGAAGGAGGGGCATCCGTGCCAGCACCAAGCCCTGGCCTTTCGAGCTCGTGGGCTCCCCTCCTGTCTGCTTTCTTTTTCACGTTTTCACAAAACTGTGGCCTCAGAATCGCGGGAAGCCACCTGGGCTCCAAGCCTCTGGCCAGCTCTGCAACAGGCATAGCCGGGACACACTCGGCAACTTCCGGCCCTCGCTCCACATCTGGAGGGGCCCACTTCCTTTTGCCCAAGAGATCCTGGGGAGCCCCGGATTCCTGTTATGTCCCAGCTCTCCCATTCACCTCCCTCCTGCTCAGGGAACCCTGAGTGAGAGCCCCAGAGGAGCAGCGCCTGCGGGGGAGCAATGCCTGGGGACTCGCCTGGGGCTGCCTGGCCAGGAAAGCAGGAGGGGCTTCCTCAGCTGAGACAAAAGGACTCTCCCAAGCACATCTCCCATCCGCTCCCGCAGCTGGGCCCGCCCTTGCCTTTCCCCTCTCCCATGCTGCCCTTCAGCGACCTGTTTGCTCAGATATTTACTCTGCATTCACTACACAGAATGAGTCCAACAGGGCAGAGTGAGCAGGTGGTCCAGGCACCTAGAAGGAAGGCGCTTCCTTTGCCTAAAGTGGGCCAGGGCTTCCTGTCCCAGTGACCACCATGGCGATGCCAGAGGGAGAGTAAAAGATGGGATTTGAGAAGGTACAGGGGTCAGCTCAGGGCTGTGGGAGCCATGCGTGCCCCTGGCCAGGCCCTCAACCCCTTCTGAACATAAATGATCACAAAAGGTTAACTAAGGGGCAGAGTTGTGGCCATGGGCATGGAGACAAGAGACGGGTACCCGGCATCCACTAACTGCTCCAAGAACCTTCTGGAAGGCCTGCCTCCTCGTGCTTGTGAAACAGGCCTGCGGGATTTGATGATCTATCTCGGAGGCCCCTTCCAGCATCGCTGTCTGTGAGTCACTGGAAAAAGCAGGGGAAGCTGGGGACACGCCAGTCCAACCCTCCCTCTGCCACGCCCTGTTTACCAAATCGCGCCTGGGCACCAGCCACTTGGGCCAGGATGCACTCCTCCGAGCTCCTGGGAACAGGTTCCACAGGGCCCGGCGAGCAGAAGGCCTGCTGTTTCCACCAGCCCCCGGAGCCTGCGCAGGCAGGGACTCGGTAAAGCCTCTGACCAGTGAGAAGTTTACACATGTCACAGTGTCCAGTGATCCGAGAGGGGCATCCTCCCACCGGCCTGGGGGGTTCTGGCAGATGTCCGCTGCCCACCCTGGCGCTGCACAGTCCTCTCCACGCAGGTGCTGAAAGTGAGAACGAACGGTATTTCCTAATTCCTCCTCCACCTATTTCCCCTCAGTATTCTTGCTTTAGGCGGCCGAGTCTCATGGTCAAGGAGAAGCTGAAGGCTCTAACTCCTGCAGGCCCGATGAGATGGAGACGCCCAGCCCGACAGGAAAGAGAGCCACCAGGCCAGGCAGCCAGCGCAAGCATGCCCGCGTACATGGCACTTGATTCTGAAAAGTGAATCTCCGTGACTTTTGCAAGATCAGTCGCCTGGGTGGGCCACTAAGTGTGCCAGTCCATACGGTGCCCTCTGCCCAGTCTTCCTTCCAAGGCTAGTCTCTCCAAACCTAACACACCCAGACCTGACAGCATGAGTAGCCAACTTCCTCCAGACTCACTAGAAGCTCAGCCTCCGTTTCATACCAAAAGGCACACGACAGGGACAGGCAAAGGCGGGACTTGTCTCTCCGCTGGGCCTGAGGAATACTCTTAGCTCCTGAGTCCAGCTCCTTAGCACCCACACTGGAACCCAGGGACGGAAAGAGAGAGGAGAGGAGGATGGATCTATTCCCCTCCTTTCTGTTCTAAAGGCCCAGGAAGAAACAGACACTTGTTGAAAGGAGGGCTTGGTAGAATCATTCAGGTTTAACTGCTGTTGAAATGAGTAATTTCCAGGGATCCTTGCAGCCTTGCCTTTATGATTAATTTCATTCTATTTCTAGCCCAACCTGCAATTTTGTCTCCTGTTAGCACAGATTATCAAAATTTTACTGTCAGGCTCCTTTAAAGAATGGTCTCTATCTGCCTGCTTTGGTGTCCTCACTATCATGTTTCCCTCTCAATGACTTTGCATGGATATGGGATCATACCCTCTCACAGTTAAAACAGGGAACACTGCCTCCCACAGGCCTTTCTCAGCCCTTATTCCCGCCCCCACACCCATCCCCCTACCCCGCTCCAACCCCATCTCCTTGAAGCCTCTGCCTTCATGGTTTGAGAAGTTTCCATTAACTTCGGTGAACTAACCATTGAGATTCCCTCTCTGCCTGAGAGCTGGACCAGTTCTCTCCAATCCCATCCAGGCTAACTTCAAGGACTCCATCACTTCCATGTCTCACCGGTTACCATTTTGGGTAGATTTCCATTCTCCTATGTCTAGAATCAATCAATGTGATTTCCTTTTGGGTACCACTCTTATTCCTTTCTCAATCCATACGGTTAGGGTGGGACTGACCCCACCTCTCAGCCATATCACCCGAGACTCCATTTGATTTTCTCCTTTCTTTCTTTGTGGAATGACTGAGAGCTTTCAGAATCTTTCTGAGCAGGTTGCTAATGTAGAAAATGCAGCCAACACAGAGAAAAGGAAGGCTAAAACATGGAGACTCCCGATGCGACCGCCTTGGCCTCCTCTCTCAGTTGTACATTGCCGTGCAACAAATTACCCCAAAACTTAGTGTCTTCAAACAGCAGATATTTATCATCTCAGTTTCTGTGGGTCAGGAATCTGGGCACAATTTACCCAGACCTTGAGCCTCACCTGGGGACTCTCACGAGGCTGCAAGCAAGGTGCTCGCAGAGCTGTGGTCGTCTCAAGGCTCAACTGGGGGAGAATCTGCCTCAAGTGTCTCAAATGGCTGCTGGCAGGCCAGGCCCTCGCGGGCTGTGGAGGCATTGGTCCCTCCCTGACGTTCATCAGAGTCCTGCCATGAGTTTTGATAAATCGATGGTAGGATCCATCTTATAAGCTGGGCTCTCGGTTTTCAACCTCTTTGCTCTTCTACCCTGTTCATGACTGGGCTGCATGGCTCAAGGGCCCTATCATTTGAGTGCCTGCTTTGACATTTTCTAAGATGCCTGGGACTACCAAGGGCTGGTAGAACCATCTGCGTAACCCCCTCCCCAGGCCCAAATGGGTCCCTCCACATATCAACCCCAAACATAAGGTAGACCAGATGCCCCGAGGAACTCTGAACTGTGTGTGTAGTAGGGTCATCCAGGACAGTGTGAGGATCCCAGGAGGGCAGCCTGGTGAGCAGCCTCAGTAGGACTATGTGAGACTGAGCACCTAGAATGGCCATGCTGATCTGGGGTGACTCAAATTGTTTTATACAGATAGGGGCCCACACATCCTTGGCCACCTACGCCCATGGTCATCCCCTTGACCTGGTATTTTAAAGCCATGCTTCTTAAGCCTGGATAAACATCACCCGAGAAACTTCTAAAAAAGGGGGGTGCCTGGGATCCATACCCATTAATTCAGAATATCAATCAAAATAAAAATCTCTAGGCCCTTTTTTAAGTTCTCCATATAATCCTGACAATGAGCAGACCTGCTTTAAATGGACAGCCACAAATCTCAAAAAGGTACTCAACTTGTGCTACTCTGCCCTAAATGTAAGGTCAATGGGCAAATAATTTAGGCATCTCCTGGGCACAGCAGGAAACTGTGTGTCTTCCTACACTTCCCATTGCAGAAGGGCTGGGGATTCTGGCTTGTCAGTGTGGTGCCCAAGGACAGCAGCATCAACATCACCTGGCAGCTTGTGAGAAATGCGGAATCCACACTTTAACAAACCCCCAGGTGACTCACTTGCACATGCAAGTTCGAGAAGCACAGTTTAAGCCATCGATCAACCCTACCAGAGTTACCCCGTGGATTTGTTTTCCATCTTCAAAACAACCATTTCATACTCTTTCTCAGATAATGGACTTTCTCACACTTCACTTAGTCATAAGCAATCTACCAGTGACTGTTCAACCCACTGCCCAAATTCCATCCCACCCACAGCAGTGCCCACATTCTCAGCCTTCCCTCCCATTATAGGGGCTCAAAGGCTGTTCTACCTGCTTTCTACTTACCAGCACATAACTCCTAGTTTGGAGAGAGAGAGAGAAATATCCTTTGACCCCTAATTCTCCAGTCCTGCCTATTCTTTCACTTCTCATCACAACAAATTTTTCACCTCTAATGCTCTCCTACCCACTCCACTGAGCCTGCTCTCCCAATGTCACCAGTGACCTCCATGCTGTTACCAAATCCAAGGGCACCTTGAACTCTTCTAGAGTCCTTGGCCAGCCAGCAGCATTCACCATTCTCTCCTTCTGGAAACCATGACTTCTCTTGGCTTCCATGGCCCCTCACATATATTTTTAAGGAGTCTCCTTCTGGATCTTCCTCCTATGCCCAATCTTTTTAAAATATGTTTTTACTGATTTTTTTAGAGAGAGAGGAAGGGAGAGGGATAGAGAGGTGGAAACATCGATGAGAGAGAAACATCAGTCGGCTGCCTCCTGCATGCACCCCTACTAGGGATCAAGCCCACAACCTGGGCATGTTCCCTGACCTGGAATCGAACTGGTGACCTCTTGGTTCCTGGGTTGATGCTCAACCATTGAGACATGCCAGCCAGGCCTCTCCCTGCCCCTTTTCTACCTATTCACTCTCCTTAATGGCTTGACCCTAAGCCACTCATGGCTTTATATACCTCATTTCCTGATGACCCTAAATTCACATCTCTAGCCCTGACCTTTCCCCATGTCTCCCTAGCTACTTGCCATCTCTAGATGGATGCTCAGCAGGAATCTCTGACAAGTCCAAAAGAGAACCCCTCTTCCTCGTCTCCAAAAACAAAACCAAACCTGCTTTCCACGCCTCGTTTTAGCAAATGCCACCACAATCCATCCTGCTGCTTACTCCCCAAATCTAGGATCATCAAGTTCTCCCACCTTCCCCACTCAGTCTCTCTTTATTCCCGTCAGTCTATTACCAAAACTCGTCCGGAAGCCATTTCTCCATTTCCACTGCCACCACCCTGTTCCCAAGGCACCATCTACATTCCCCTATAGCATTACAATGATCTAACTGCTCACCTTGTCCCACTTCTCATCCTTTACAACTCATTCTCAACACGGCAGCCAGAGTGAGTGTGTAATACATGAATCGGATTATGACAACCTTAAAGTAAAATCACCTGAAGACTTTGCACTCCTCTTAGAAAAAGGATCCAAACTATTTAGCCTAATTTACAAAGCACTGAAGTCTGCCTTCTTCATCTATCTCACCTTACATCGTTTTATACCACGCTCTCTCCAGCCACACTGACCTTCTAGCTCTGTGCTGTTCAACACAGAAGACACAGCCGCATGTGGCTAGTTGAGTTTCAGTTAGCGAAAGCTAAAATGAAATGCAACTTCAGTTCCTAAGCCTTACTAGCCCCATTTCAAGTGCCCCGTCGCCCCACGGGGCCGGCAGCCACATGGCTAGTGCCCACACGGAGCATTTCCATCCCCCAAAGTTCACCTGGGCAGGGCTGCTCTCGCTGGTCCTCACATGGGGCAAGTTTTGTCTTCCTGGTGGCCTTGGCACTCACTGTCCACTATGCCTGGCGTGCCTTTCCCCCATCTCTTCCCACGGCTGGATCTAGACATCAGCTTCAATGTCACCTCCTTGGAGAGGCCTTCCCTGGACACCCGGTCTAAAAAAGCCACCAGCCGGTTGTTCCCGATCACAGGAACCACGCCAAGCCTCCACAGCATTTCCCACCGGCTAATGCTCTTCTTGTTTATTTGTCTTCACTTATTGCCTAGCTAGCTCCCCCATGCCACTCGGCCCAAAGCGTACTTGTTCATCTAGCTCACCTCCACCTCCCAGCTCCTCCTCTGTGATCCAGGGATAGAGTGATAGAGTGCCTGGCACACTCTACTCAGCTAGTATTAACTGACCGTTAGACCTGGGTCACGTTCACATTTCCCCTTACCTCTCTCACAACCATCACCGTTTCTCCATTTTCCCTGCCACCACCCTCTCCGGGCCTTCAGCCCTTCCACCCTGACAGTGCTACACCCAGAGCCCTGCCTCTGCCTCCAGCCAACCCTGCCAACACGAGAAGGTTCATCTTGCTGCTATTCCTCTTGTCAAATTCGAGTCGCTGTCCCTGCCCCTCCGGACCCAATGGCCTCCCTGTCCCCAACTGTGGCGAGTGTGCTCCTACCTCAGTGCTGCTGGGAAGGCCTGTCACTCTGCTGGTAGCACTCTGGCTGCTCCTTGTGAAGCCACGCCTTCGCTGCCTTCGCTGCCTTCCAGGTGTGGCACAGGTGGCTCCTCAGCAGACACTGGCCCCTCCTCTGGTCTTCCCTGGCGCTTCCTGTCTGCAGCCCTGCTCTGGCACTTACTCACAGAAGACAAGAAGTTCCACCTCCCACATGCACGCACACAGATAATCCCTGAGATGATTACTAAAAGCAATGGTTCTCCAGCTTTGCTGGGGATCAGAACCACCTGGAAAGTTCAGGAAAAACACACAGGTCCAGGCTCACTGAAGTAGGCTACGGCCCGGGCCTCTGGCCTTTGTCCACGTTCCCTAGGTGCCCCGGAGACCCAGCAAATTTGAGATCCACCGATGAAGAACATCAGATCTGCAACGTAAGTTGTTCAAGCTCTGCCGTTTCCACCAGCTCAGAATACCTGGACGTGAGCAACTTGATAACAACCTTTGCTCACAGACTTGCTCTTCACCAAGTACTGAGAGTTACCACAGTGACAGGCTGAAGATGTCCCCCAAACACATCCCCATCCTAATCCCAGGACCCTGCAAATGTTACCTTATATGACCAAAGGGACTCTGCAGGTGTGATTAAGACTTTTTAGCCGGGGAGGTTATGCTGGATTGTAAGAGGCGGGGCCTAAATACACTCATGGGGTCCATATAAGAGGGAGAAAGAAGAAAGAGGGCAGGAGCCTTTGTGAGAACAGAAACTGTGTTGTATGGCAGCTTTGAAGAAGCAATATGATGGGCAGCCATGAGCCAAGGGAGGCGTCTCTAGAAGATGGAAAAGAAAAGGAACAGATTGCCCTGCAGCCTCCAGCGGGAGCCAGCCCTGCAACACCTGTTTTAGCCCCATAAACTCAGTTCCCACTGTGCACCTTAGGAACTAGAGGAGAGTACATGTTTAGTTTTAAGCTAAGTTTATGTCGATTCATTACAGCAGCAATAGAAAATGAATACAGCTTCTCTTCTTACCACCAGGTAAGGTTCTTTTTTAAAATCTATTGTTTAACTAGAGGCCTG
>NW_005370145.1:2604147-2623458 GCF_000412655.1 Myotis brandtii
GGCCCTCAGCCTGGCCTGTGTCCTCTCGCAGTCCAGGACCCCTTGGGGGATGTCCATCTGCCAGCTTAGGCCCGCCACCACCATAGTGCTCACCAGCCGTGAGCCTGGCTTCTGGCTGAGCGGCACTCCCCCTGTGGGAGTGCACTGACACCAGGGGGAAGCACTTGCATTGAGCGTCTGCCCCCTGGTGGTCAGTGCTGTCATAGTGACTGGTCGTTCCACAGTCGGTCGATTTGCATATTAGCCTTTTATTATGTAGGATTACAGTGGACATACATTATATTAGTTTTGGGTGTAAAGCATAGTGTTTAGACATTTATATAACTTACGATGTGATCATCCCAATAAGTCTAATACCCACCTGACATCACACATAGCTATCACAATATTATTGACTATGTTCCCTTTGCTGTACATGACATCTCTGTGGCTATTTTTATAACTGGCGACTTGTACAGCTGAATCCCTTTCAACAGGTAAAGTTCTAAGTGTACAGGATCATGATTTTCTAACCCATGCATCTGTATTTAACTCATATATTGAAAAATAGCACAAGATACCCACCTGGGCAGGGCTAGCTTGCTTCTTTCACACCTGTGCCCACAATGCCTGGCTCAGTGCCTGCTGTTACATCTGTGGATGTCGAAATTCCTCAAGGAAGGCCAGCATTCCAAGTTGGAATCTGGGGCCCTCCCTGATGGGCCTGGTAGCCTAACCCCAGTGGTGCTTCCAATAGGGAAATACACAAAATCCAAAACAGACAGGTCACTGGACCTGCACATCTTGGGGGAGAATGGCTACTGTATTTGACTTGAGGAGAGTAGAAAGAATACACCCTGCTTCTCAGACTCTTCTCCTCCTAAAAGTGCCCAGCTTGGAGGTGTGCGTTTCCAACAAGGTACCCACTAAGCACAAGTAACTATCCTATATAATAAAAGCCTAATATGCTAAGTGTCCGGTCGTCCAGCTGTTCAACCAATCAAAGCATAATATGCTAATGATATGCTAAGGCCGCTCAACCACTTGCTCTGACTACCAGGGGGCAGATGCTCTGACCGGTAGGTTAGCTTGCTGCTGGGGTCCGGCTGATCAGGACTGAGTGAGACAGCTGGACATGCCCTGGAGCCCTCCCACAGTCCCTCCCCAACCCCGATCATGCACCAGTAGGATCCTCGATCTGGCCTGCACCCTCTCACAATCCGGGACCCCGGGGGATGTCAGAGAGCCGGTTTCAGCCCAATCCGCAGGCCTCTAGTTTAAATATAAATTGATTGCCCTAGCTGGTTTGGCTCAGTGGATAGAGCATCGGCCTGCAGACTTAAAGGTCCTGGGTTTGATTCTAATCAAGGGCACATGCCTGGGTTGTGGGCTTGATCCCCGGGGCGGGGGGAGGGGGGAGCCACGCAGGAGGCAGCCGATCAATGATTCTTTCTCATCTTGATGTTTCTGTCTCTCTCTCCTCTTCCTTCCTCTCTGAAATCAATAAAAATGTATTTTAAATATAAATGGATTAAAAATAAAACTGAAGACCCATTCCTCAGTCACACTAGCCATATCTCAAGTGTCACACGTTGGTGGTTACTGTATTGGGTGGCACAAACATAGAACATTTCCATCGTCATGGAACATTCTAGACCGTGCTGGCTTAGAGCATCTCTCCAGGCAGCCTTGGCTCCAGCTCCCCCTCCAGCCCTCCGACCAGAAAAACTTGGAGAGGAACGCAGCCACCACGCCCCACGCTACCCTGGAATCCTCTCGAGCATGTGTCTTAGGATGCACAGCTAGAAATGGTATTCAGAGATACTTGCTCGAGTCTGACTTTCCACTGAAAAGATGGCTCTTTGGAAAGTGAGAAGCAGAAGTAGCAGGACGGGGAAGCTGCAGTCATACAGGACTCATGCCGGGCGCGGTGGGGGGAGATGGAGATTAGAGAAAGGGAGAAGTAGAAAAAGATAAGGGAGTGGCGCGTAAGAAATGGATTCTAGTGATGTTATCATGAGCAGAAAATTCAGAGGCCAAAAAAGGAGGTCTCCCTTGAGGGCTGAAAGCATGTAAACAAGCTGCGAGACAGCTGCTCTGAGAAGGGTCCACGGGAGCAGGTCCTCTCCCTGCACCTGCGGGAGCCTGGACGGGCCGCACCCACTCACTGCCCCCTGGGAGGCAGTGACAGTGCGGGGAGAGATGCGGGAGGAAAGCAACCCAAAGCGGAGACACAAAACTCTTCCAGACCGAAGGTGTGAAAATGTGAACACGCCCGGTGCTGGCGGGGCTGGGGGCAGCGGGCACCTAGCCATGGCTGGTGGACGGGTAAGCTAGACCTGCCTGGCTGGAGGCAGTCTGGCACTTTCCATCAAAACTGCAAACACTCTCATTGCTCCAGCCTTTCGACTTCAGGATGCAATTCTTCAAAGACACTCGCCCATGTGCGGCACGATGGACATACAAGGGCACCTCAGCGGGTAAAGGTAAAAGGAAAAGATTAGAAGCGACCTGTACACCCATCAGTCCGGGGAGGCGTGAAAAAGAATGCTTTCTAGTGACTAAACTCCAAGATATATCGTTGCATTTAAAAATCAAACAGTAGCAGCCGCAGGTGCAGAAGAAAGAGGGCGCTACCGCCTGCGTGAAGGAGAAGGGAGGTGAATGCCTGCACTCTTTCTGAGGGACCCGTTCGCCTCTGCGGAAGGGAACTGACAGAAGAGGGCCGGAGTGCACAGGGGCCAAGCCTGCGCTCTGTATTCCTGAGGACCTTTCAAACATCAGACCTGATCTATGAATGACCTGTCCAATAAGGTCCAATGAGCCAAGACACCCCTCTGGGTGTATAGTCAATGAAAAGTCTAAACACACCGTTCGCCCCTTTGCATTGACACTGCCATCTCAGTGGGAGGCGGCACCTGCCCGGTGAGGGGCCCCGGACACCAGCTGCACCGCAGTCGTGAGCTCCCAGGGGTGCCACGGCGCCCCCGCTGCCTCTCCCTGCTGAGAATGTCTGGGAACTCTGAGGAGGAGTTCCCAAACCCTCAGCCCTCAGCAAATCCGGGCTGTCACCCAGCCTTGGAACTAACCAGGGACTGTCCTCCTCCCACCCCCGCCTAAATCCCACCCCCCAGGTCTTGTGTCCAGCCAGGGTGTCCCACAGCCACTGCCAAATGACCCCCTGCCAGCCTCTCACTCGGGACAAGATGAAAGCCAGCCCCATGGCTACCATCTGATAATCACTGTGGACACCAGATACCAGCCTATGTCAGGTCTGGGTCCAATCAGCCACCCCCACAACGACGCCATAGCAACAAAGGTAATATTATTGTTCTGAAAAGAAACCCCCACACACACACCATGTTGTGTGGCAGCCTTGAAAGCCACAGAGATAACGCATTCCACACCCTACAACTTTCGCCTCTCACTTCCCGGCGAGGCGGCTTCTTCAGTGGGAAGTCACAGGCTTGCGGCTGTCACCTCGCCAACCACCCCAAGATGTGTGCCCAGGAAACAGGCAGGAAGAGGAGTTCCAGGTGAGCCAAAGAGGGGCTGCGCTCCGCCCCGGCCTCCCCCTCAGAGGCAGGGAGGGCCTGGCCAGCTGGAGGCAGGACAACCACAGAGGTGCGGCTCCAAGCTGCCCTCCGTCCCTCTGCCACTGTCTAGCTGCCCGGCTGCCTTCTCCATGCCAGACCCCAGCTGGGCACTGGGGGTTTGGTGGTTGCAGCCATGAGCCAGCCACACATTAATCTTCAGACCTACATGTGGAAAGCATTAACCCGACTGAAAAGACATTAATTGGGAGGCGAGCTAATGGCACAGAGGAGAGCAGCTCTTCTCAGAGAGCGAGCTGCGTTGCACAAGAGCGAGTGAGTCACCAGCCAGCAGAGGGAGGACCAGGGAGGAAGGCGGCCCAGCGGGACTGGGTACGGCAGGGGGAGTGGTGTGAAATCACAGCTGTAGGCTCACCCTAATCCCACTTCAGCGGCAGCCTGCAGGGAGGGGGCAAGATGTACCTCCCTTCTCCCCTCCCCAGCTCAGGAAGCGTTTCACATGTGACCTCCCCGGGGAACACGGCAGGAGGGAGTCTTCCTAACAGCCAACTGGTCACCCTCACCGCCTGTAGCTGCCTCTTAGGGAAGCCAACCTCACCTTCTAGGGAGAAGGCCTCCCTTTCCTTCTTTGCTCCCCCTTGGTGGTGTCATACCCTGTTGGGGCCCCCAAGCCTGCGGTGACCATCGTGGGCCTACAATTCTTGTCCCACCTGCTCACCCATCCTCACTATCCTTTCTTTTTTAAAAAAATATATTTCATTGATTTTTTACAGAGAGGAAGGGAGAGGGATAGAGAGTTAGAAACATTGATGAGAGAGAAACATCCATCAGCTGCCTCCTGCACACTCCCCACTAGGGATGTGCCCGCAACCAAGGTACATGCCCTTGACCGGAATCGAACCTGGGACCCATGAGTCCTCAGGCCGATGCTCTATCCACTTAGCCAAACCGGTTAGGGCACTCACTATCCTTTCTGATCTTTTCTTCCTTTCCTTCTTTCTTCCAAATACCCCATCCTCCACACAAAGTGCTGTTGACAAGAAGAACCCCCCAGGTCACCCCAATTCCCTGGGAGAACCTCCTACTTTCCTTCAAGACCTTGTCTCACCCACCAGCTGCTCCACCAAAGCTGACTCCCAGCCTCCAGTTCCACGTGCTGCCATGAGCGGGCCCTGCTGCCCCTGGTGTGGCCGTGGGGAGAAGGAGCCCCCAAACACACCATTCAGCTGGGAGTGGAAGCACCAGGAGTTTGAGCCCTAGGCTCTAGCAATTACCATGGCAACGTCCTAACGTTAAGCAGGACCCGCCTCTCTCAGTCATCAGAAACAAAACTAATTCCCTAGAGTCCCCGGCTTCTGCGGGACTTCACAGAACATGCAGAGTGGGGGTGCCCTACACGGAGAGCAATTAACAGGAAGTACCATGGCGCCCTGAGAGGGAAACCGCGTATAGGAGAGACCTTGGCACGTGAGACTGAAGTGAACTTAGGGGACACAGGCAGAGAGGACAGGGTAGGAAGTGAGGGCACTTCCATGGCAAGGAACCATTCATTCATTCACTCACACATTCCACCAATGGGAACTGAGCACCGCACGCACCAGACACAGCTCTGGGTGCTGGGTGCAAAGATCCGGAACCCATGGCACTTCATTGCTGTGAGGCAGACACACTGTCCACACTCTGAGAGACGGTGAACGATCCAGTTTTGTTGGAGGGTGACAGGTGCTGATAAAATGGAAAAAGTAGAGCAGGATGAAGAGACGGGCATGGCAGGGTGAGCAGAGACTGGAAGGAGATGGGAGGGAACTAGCTTCCAGGGGCTAATCAGCACAGACTACGGGGCTTAGAGCCACAGAACAAATCTGTTCTCGACAGCTCTGGGTTCAGAGGCTGCGGTGGGCCTTGCTGGGCTAAAGTCCAGGTGCTGGCTCCTTCCAGAGGCCCCACCAGAAAACCCGTGTCCTTGGCCGTTTCAGCTTCTGGAGGCCACCTGCTCCCTTAGCTCACAGCCCCTTCCTCACATCCTCCAACTCTTGCTTCTGTTGTCCCGTCTCCTACTGACCCTGCCCTCCTGCCTCCCTCTCATAAGGACTCGTGTCGTTACATCGGGCCCCCCTGGGTAATGCCCTCCTCATCTCCAGGTCTGTCACATCATCACACCAAAGGGGTGGCGACCTACAGATTAAGAATCGCTGGAATAGCCCTAACCGGTTTGGCTCAGTGGATAGAGCGTCAGCCTGCAGACTGAAGGATCCCAGGGTCAAGGGCATGTACCTTGGGTGCGAGCACATCCCCAGTAGGGAGTGTGCAGGAGGCAGCTGAATCAATGTTTCTCTCTCATTGATGTTTCTAACTCTCTATAACTCTCCCTTTCTCTCTGTGAAAAATCAATAAAATATATTAAAAAAAAAAAAAAAAGAATCGCTGGAATAGAGGGATTCGAGGGTTTTGACCCAAGCGGCTGGGAAGACAGGCTTGCCATGTGCTGAGTGGGAAAGGCTGCGGGTGGCCCACACCTGGGAGGAAAGATCAGGTGTGACATTTTGGACAGACAGAATGGAGAGGTCGAATAAACAACTGGGTGCAGGAGTCAGGAGGTCAAAAGCAAAACTGTGTGCAAGGATGAGGAACGGGCTCGCTGATCCACAGCGGAAGGCTCCCACGGGGAGGCTGCGGGGGCTGGGCTGAGGCCCCACCACAGGGCGGAGAATCTGGGTCTGGACTTCACCCTGAGAGTAATGGGAAGCACCCAGGGTGTGGAGACGGCGTGATTACCCCGGATTAAGTCTGTGAATCCGGCCCTGGTGGAAAGACAAGAAGACAGAGCTGAGTACATAGGGATTTGCCTTAGCCCCCAATTGCTCAACCGAACATGTCCCACCTCTCACAGCCTTAGCGTAAAAACTGAGCTGTGGGGAAGGGAGGGGGAGCAGGGAGGGAGTCTGGAATGCAGTCTTACCAGAGGCTCCAAAATCCTTAGCTGGCTCTACCTGGTGGGCTCTGGCTTCCCGGGGAGCCCTCCCGGCCCTGGGATGGGGTCTGGGAACCTTGTGTGTCAGCGTGGGCAGTGCCTGTTGTGGTCCCACCTCAAGTGCCCAGTAAACCAGGAGGACAAAGCAGGGCCAAGCATGGGTGGCCAGGCAGTGTGCACGCCTCCCAGGGGACACAGGTCGTCCCCACTTCCCCCGGGGACACTACCACAACAGGTAACACGATCAACCGGGTCAACAGGCAATGGCTACTGCGAGCAGATTCCAGGGCTAGGCGGCACAGGCGAGTGCCTCCCGGGCCCTTCCATCCGTTCATTCATTAGACAAATATGTAGTAAGCACCCACCAAGTGCCAGGCACGGCTTCTAAACCTTTGGGGCCCGTTAGTAAATGAAACCCAAGGGGGAAAAGCCTTGCCTTCATGGAGCATTCATTCCAGAATGGGGGGAGGAAGGGAGGAGCAGAAGATAAAAACAACACATAAATAAACCACACGAAATATTAAAAGGTGATGGAGGGTGGGGGGAAGGTTAGGGGATTCAGGAGTGCAAGGTGGGGGACACGGGAGTTTGGGGAGAAGGGTGGCAATTTTAAATAGTCCAAGATGTTACCACTGCTTCTAAGTCACAGTTGATGATCTTTCTAGCTCCTCTGCTTCCTTCCTTCCTTCCACCCCTCATTCATTCATCAACTTCATCAAATAGTCACTGAATGTTCAGCACAGGCCTGCCCAGGCACTCCCTACTCTCATAAAGCTTACATTTTATCAGGGACACAGACCTAAGACAACTAACTTGGAAGGGTTATGAGTGAGCAGAAACTCACTGTCTAACAGCATTCCTGCGAGCATGCCAATCAAAACGAAACACAAAGCACGCCGGAACAAAGTGCTGCATGTTCCCCAGGCAGTCTGATTCTTGGTCAAGGGCCCCGTGCACTTCCTTCCTCCTACTTCACATCTCCCCCCACAGCCCCCTCAGCACCCCCACCTGAGTCCGTTAACACTGCTCCCTTCTCAGCTACCAGAAACCACAGCTCAGTGTTGTGGCTGGAGGCGGCCCACAGATGTCCTTACACCTTGCCACTCGCTGTCCCAGAACTGGTTTTAGGGCCTGTCAAGGGCCTTGTCCATTCCATGCTGCAGACCCAGCGTCTCGGGAAGAGCCGACCGACCGCCGCTGCCCTCTCCTCTGACCTGAGCCCTGGGTTAGGCAGGTTTAGCTTCCTCCTGCCTGGCTGTGCTCACTCCCAGGGCCACAGCAGCCCGGGGCAAAGGCCCAGCAGAGGAGGATGTCACACCTAAGCTGGTTTGGCACCTAGGAGACCCAACTAGCACAGCTCACTCCGCTGACCACAACTTGGAACTTCTTGGGGGGTGGGGGGGCGGGGGGGACTACGAGTGAGTCCAGCCCAAAGGCTCTTTCCATTTGGAGGAAAGCCAAGGCTGACCTTTGGTGTTCACCCCTGACAGTCTCTTGGCCTCTGGACCCTCCATCTCTTCCACATCCAGCTGTGAGCCAGTGGGACCAGTGGGTGACACAGCCACCAGTGAAAAGGAACAGCCACCAGGAACTGGTCCTGCTGCTGTCCACCCCCCTCAGCCCTGCCATAAACTCTTCCAGTCTCGCCAGCTGTGGGCACTATTGCGTTTCCTTCCCATCCCAATACTGTGCCTACCCCAATGGTTCAGCTAGACCAGGACTCAATCCCAGGCCACGAGTGGAAGGTCTGCTCTTCAAAACACAAGCACGGTTCTCCGCAAAGCTGCTCGGAGCCCTCCACACCTCAACAGCTTCACAGGGATGCTCAACAGAGATGCCCAGCAGAGGGCTCAGGTCAAGGAGAGGGCAGCTGCCCGGCCACTCAGCACTGCGGTCGGCTCTTCCCGAGACGCTGGGTCTGCAACATGGAACGGACAAGGCTCTTGACAGGCCCTAAAACCAGGTGATGCTCTGGGATAGCGACCGGCAAGGTGTAAGGACATCTGTGGGCCGCCTCCAGCCGAAACACTGAGTTGTGTGGTTCCTGGTAGCTGAGAAGGGAGCAGTGTTAACAGATTCAGGTGGGGGTCCTGATGGGGGTGGGGAGAGGAGATGTGAAATAGGAGGAAGTGCACGGGGCCCCTGACCAAGCTGGGAGTGGAAGAAGAAGGTGTACAGAAAAGGGGCGATGGGGGCCTCTTCCCAGCTCCTCTCATTCAGATCCTTTCTTCCCCTTCACAACGGCCACGGGAAAGCAAAGGCCTGCTGGGACCTTAAACTGGAGGACCACCTAGTTATTCAAACTGGGTGTGCTGATGCATTATGGGGTGGTGACAACTGCAGGGGCTGGGGTCCTGCACTCCCCTCTGTGGGATGGGGATAGAAGGAAGGAGTATGGGGTGGGGCCTGGAAGGCATGGAAAGCTGTTTTTCAAACACCCTCCTCACAGCAGTTGTCCTGGAGCCCTGAGAGCGCGCTCAGCACAGACTGGGGCTGGGGGCACTTGTTTCTGGAGGAGCAGGTCTGGAAGTGGGGCCTGCATCTCCAGCAAATTCCGGCTGCAAGTCCAGAAACCACTGCAAGAAGCTGCCTTGGGCTCTGACGGCTAAAATGCACTAGGCCTCGCCCCAAAGATTACAAGGGGAGCCGGGAGCACTCCACCCCTCCTGTTAATAGTCCAGTCCTGCTGTTGAACTCGGGTAGGGCAGTTCCACCTCCCTCCTCTGACACAGGCAGGCTGAGGCAGGGGGACACCCCAGCACCGTCACCACTCACACAATCATGGCCCCTGCTTCCTGTCCCTTGGGGTTGCATAAATAGGCCACTGGGGTCCCCGAACGGCTGCCTTCAACTCAATGCCCAGCCACGGGCCCTCTCCTAGAGCTTGCTCCCCACCCCCACCACCCCCACCAAGCAAGGGCTGCAGTCCCCCTCCCAGGAACGGACAGGCCTGGCTACTCCGAGGAGTTCTCAAGTCTGGGAGGGTTCAGTCCGAGGCCCCAGGGAAGGGAAGGGAAGGGAAGGGAAGGGAAGGGAAGGGAAGGGAAGGGAAGGGAAAGGGACAGCAGAGCCCTGGGCAGCCCCGATCCAGGCCAAGTCCCTCCATCCTGAGTGGAGCCTGGAGACAGTGGGTGGGGCGGGGCGGGGGAGTGTCCACGCATGCACACTGGACCCAGTGTCCCGCCACACAATGCACAAGGGGCCAGCGGGGCAGGCAGCCAGGGCCCACTCATGCCAGTGCCATCTGGGAGCCCTTGCCAGGTCTTGGAGGGCCAGTGAAGAAGCCAGACTCTGTCCTGGGGCACAGTCAGGCTCTATTCTTATCTCAAGGGGGAAAGCGTGACTCTCCTCCAGTGAATGGAGGCCCCTGGCGAGGAGGAGGAGGAAACAGAGCCCTCACTGTGCCCCAGAGGGCTCCCCACACGGCTCCCGGCTCTGACCGGCCCCTCGTGGCGTGGCCTTGCACAAGCCTTCGACAAGGAAAGGCCAGTCCAAAGGCGGACAAGGAAATGGATGGTCCAGGGCAGCCCAGTCCTCACTCACACACACGAGTCCTGGAAGAGACCCCCAAACAAAGTCCTAAAGGAAACACAGGCTGTGTCCCAAAGGAGGGAGCCCAGGGCGCCCATGGACCCCACACACGGGCATGAGCCTGGCTGGCGGAGATGGGCCTCCCTCTCGCCCAGCTCCCCTGCACCCTTCACAGGTGGCAACGGATCTCCTTAGGACCTCCCGTTGGGCCCGCAAACCCCAGTCTTGGCCAGCAGATGAGGCGCCGGGCGCTGGAGAACTCTCAGGGGCTGTAAAATGGGGGCCTCCCTCTTCTTTCTAGGGGGCCAATCTCAGGAGAAAGACGCCATCACAGGAATGCAGCGTCGGGGGCTTTAATAACAGCAAAAAAACAAACAAAAGGAAGCAACCTCACTGTCCATCGCCGGGGGATTTAAATAATAAATCGTTCATCCAGACAACGAGCTGACAGCCAACACGAAAAAGAAGGCCGTAGACACACTTACGGACAAAGAAAGACGGTCAATTAATATTAAGTTTAGAGAGAAAACAGAGTGTACAACTGCGTGTGTAATAAGATTAAAAACAGGGGAACAAGGGGATTGTTCTTCCTTTCCCAACAGGCGGAGAGAGGGGAGTCGAGGTGACAGCGTGGATTGCGGAGGGCGGGGCTGGGAGTGAGGCTGGGAGTGAGGCTGGGTGAGGGTCGCTGGGTGGGAGCCGCTGCAGAGTTGGACCAAGTCCTGCTTAGCTTTCCTCTGAGCAGCTCACAGGACTATGAAAACATCCGGAAAATATTTAGCCAGTAAATCTCTTAGAAGCCCTCCGCCCTGTTTTATTTAGTAACAGTTCCCTCCCTCTCCCCCCACCCTCACAGACACCCAACCTCCCCTCCCCACTCCCTACCACGGAGCCAGAGGGACTCTGGTTCCCAGGGCCTGACCACTGTGGGTGCTGCCTCTGCGGCCTGGACTCGGTTCACACCTGGTTCGCCAAGTCCGAGCGGCCCCTTAATTCCCAGGGGCCCACAGCAAGGGCTGAGGCCGGCAACACCATTTGCGTTCCCTGGGCACTGACTCGCCAGCAGCAACTGACTCAGGGACTCCAGGGAGGGCACGGGTTAAAGGGGCCTTTCTTACAATTCTTCTCAGAAAGAGAGAGTATTCGCTCCAACTCTTCCTTCTGGGGAATTCCTTGGAGCTGTCGGGGAGGAACTCCATGAATAATGAATGAGTGTGAGGGACAGAGGGAGAGGGAATGCACAGGCACACTCGAGCACACGCGAGCACACGCAAGCACACGCGATCACGGCCCTCAAGCTTCCCTCCTGTCCCTGCAAAGTCCACAGAGGTCCGGGGAGCTGCCTGCTGGCCCAGCAACAGCCCTGTTTTGAGAGTCAGAAGCCGATCCGAGCTGAAGGCCGGGAATATGCGGCAGCACCCAGAAGACCCGAATTCTCGTCCCCATGACGGCAGAGTGGATAGAGCCGGCTGGTTCTGGGTTCAAGTCCCAGCTCTGCCCCTGCCTGAGCCAGGTGAGCTTCCTAAGTCTCGCTGGGGCTCCATTTCCTCAGCTGGAGAGTCCTGGTAATGTTGCCTGGATGCAACCCCGGAGCTGGGAGTCTGGAAACCGGGGTGCGAGTGCAGGCAGCCTACTGCATTGGCCCGTCTCCCCAGGTAGCGGATGCCACCTGAAGGCTGGATCAGGCCGCTGCTGGTAGGTTTGGGCCAGCACTGCGATGTTCGCTGCCCCTTTTTCATTTGAATCAATTACCAACATTACAAGACAGAGAGATTTCATGTCTCCAGCTGGGCACGTGGTCCCCATGGTTGCTGAGGTGGCCAGTTTCCAGTGGCACATAATCCCTGGCCCCTGACATCTGCATCTGTCACCAGCCCCTAGAAATGATCCCAAGTTCCGTGACGTGGGTATCGGCTCTGCTCGGAATGCTGGGGTTAATGCATACGCGGTGGCTCGCGGATACCGGACAAGAAGCCAGCAGTGTCTCCATCAGCCCCTCCCGGACCCGGCTCCAGCTTACATCAGGGGGACCCTTGGTCTCCAGGGGCCACCGAGTAGCCCTCCCACTTCTGCACGGCCCAGCTGGGGGCTGACAGGGCAGGGGCTGGGGCTTTGCGAATAGCTCCGTGGTCCCTGCGCTTTGGTACCACGTGGAATGGTTACTGCTTTGCTCCAGAACCCTCATCGTCAACAACCCCACCCGGCTCCCCTGGGAACACGTCAACTGAACACACACGGAGAGACGGACTGGAGGCTACAACAACCTTCCTGAGAACTTTGAGTTTAAAGACACGAACCTGAACTGGGGAAACGCTGGACCTACGCAGAGAATGCCCTAATCCAGAGCTCTGAATGGATCCCCTCCAAGATGTGAGTCCCGTCTCCATCCCTCCATCCCCCTAGGCCCCGAGGATGGATGGGACAAGCTCCCGCAGCCAGGCTGAATGGACCAGGGCAGAAAGCTGAGTAAATCCAGAATCCCACGCCCTCCCTACAAATGCTGATTACACACCAGAACCACGCAAAGATCTTAGCCAGTTCCAGAACCACCTCTGGGGCCACATGAGCTCTCGACAGAGCACACGCAAACACTGAGTCAGGGCTCTCAACATCTGGGGCTCAGCTAACCCTCTGCCCTTGGCGTTCAGTTTGGGTGGACTCCCAGGAGCCGCCAGACTGGCAGGGGCTCCGGGTCCAGTGTGCAGGGAGCCAGGCCAGGCCTGGGAGGCCAGCACACAGCCCCGCCTGGGCTGGGGGCCCCGAGTCACACACGAGGCCATGCGTGCATCCTCCTGGCCCACACCCGAGGTTCCGGGGCGGCTCCACCGCCCGGCCCCACGTGGGAGGCGGAGGCCACAGTGTGCTCCAGAATTCCATTCTGCGGTGGAGCTTCTAGAGGAAACAATTCCCTAATCCCCTTCCTAAATCAAGGCCAAGAAACAACTGGTGGAGCGTCCCACCAATGACGGCTCCCTCTGCCCGGCTGTCCCTGCGCTGACCTCCTGCTGCTGAGGGACCAGTGGGGGGAGAGGGGGAGCCCGGGGACCCTGTGCTCGCAGACCCACACTCCGGGTCCCCCACGTGGTGCACTCTGCTCTGATTTTCAGTCCACAGACCGTGGAATTCCAGAGCAAGCTGAGGCCAAGTGCCTCCCCCGCTCGCCCGTCACTGGGCCAGAATATAAAACGCAGTGTTTCCTTACTTGTATTTATCCAACAACATTGTTCACTGCCCATGGTTCATGTTCAGGGAAAGTTTTCACTGAAGTCTTGTTTAAAATTGCAAACAAATGCATCTTGTAATAGAGATGATCCTTGCTTGATTTGATTTCTCCCTGTGGGTCAGTCACGAGAAGACGTTTCCCCACCCAGGGACGCAAGGAAATAACACAGTTAAAGGAGCCCTGGCAAGGAAAGTGCCAAGGCAGTACGATGGGGAAAGAACGGCCTTGGTAGCAAATGGTGCTGGGACGACGGATGCCCACACGCAAAGCACAAAGCTGGCCCCCTTTCTCACACCATTTTTACAAAATTAACTCCAAACAGGCCCAAGTTCTCAATGTCAGACCTAAAACTGTACCACTCTCAGAAGAAAACACAGGTGTAAATCTTCATGACCTTGGACTAGGCAATCGTTTCTTAGGTAGGACAACAAAAGCACAAGTGACCAAAGAATAGACATCCAAATTAAAAACGTTTGTGCTTCGGAAGACACCATCAAGAAAGTGAAGAGAGAACCCACAGACGAGAAGAAAAGTTTTGCAAATCATATATTCGATCGCAAACTTGTATCTAAAATGTATAAAGAACACTTACAACTCAACAACGAAGACACTTGTTATTTAACCCATTTTTTTTTTAAATGGGCAAAGGCTCTGAACAGATCTTTCTCCAAAGAAGATGTAAGAACGGTCCATGAGCACATGAAAAAGATGCTCAGCATCTTACACCGCAGGGAAATGCAAATCAAAAGTACAGTGAGATACCACTTCACACCCACTAGGATGGCTAGAATGACAAATACAGACAACGGCGAGCCTCTGCAAGGATGTGGAGGACTTAGACCAGTGGTTCTCAACCTTCTGGCCCTTTAAATACAGTTCCTCATGTTGTGACCCAACCATAAAATTATTTTTGTTGCTACTTCATAACTGTAATGTTGCTACTGTTATGAATCGTAATGTAAATATCTGATATGCAGGATGGTCTTAGGCGACCCCTGTGAAAGGGTCGTTCGACCGCCAAAGGGGTCGCGACCCACAGGTTGAGAACCGCTGGCTTAGACCCTCATACGTGTGGGACCGTGAAACTGCAGAGGCACGTGGGAGACCCAGCCTGGCAGGTGCTCGGGCGGTTTGTAACCCCTGCTTCTGAATTCCTGCTGCTCAACCCCACCCCGCCCTGCACATGCCCAAGTGCACACACGGCCGAGTGCGCTCACCATCCACGCCCGTGTCCACAGCGGTGGCTCAGGCTCCGCGTGGTGTCACATCTGAAGACACACCACTTCGGTAACCAAAACTTACTTCAAAAGCAATTTGATTGTTAACTAAAGTCTCTTTAAGGGGAGGAGAGGAAGCGGGGAGCTCCCATTCGTAATGAAGAGCAGAACTTAAAGATTTTCTCATCCTCCCTTTTAACCCGACTCCCGGGCAGCAGCCACTGCCCACATCTCCTCCCTCCCTTTCTCCAAAGGTCTGTGAATGCCTCCCACGCCAGCCCCTGCCTGGGTCTTGCTTCCCTGCAGGCAGCCTTCCACAGGACAGACAGAGGCCAGACCCTCTCCCACATCTTCAAGATCATCCCTTCTTCCCCCGGACTCCCCTCCAGACCTCTCCATGGCCCTCTGCCCGCTGCTCAGACTGGCTCTGCCCAGGAAGGCAGGGACTGAGCTGGCCAGGAGAGATCTCCGAGACTAACACGGTGCGGGGGCAGCCCGAACGCCCCGACACACTCTGTTGGTTTACATGGATGTTTCCGATTTCACCTTTTAATATCATTTTTAACGTGCTTTCCTGTCTCCACGTGGAGGGAACTAAGCCGGCAGTGCAGGCACCGTACCTTCTTTTTCTTTCCTCTCCACCCACAGCTCTGGTGCCTCCTTCCGAGCTCCATGCCCGGAGCGCACAAGATGCAGTCTGGACACCCCCAGGCCTCAGCATTGGCGGCGTGTGGAGGGGGTGCCCGAGGAGGGGGTGGGGTGCATGCTCAGAGCTGGAAGCCTGAGCTCTGGGAAGGAAATTAAATTTTCAGCAGAAGATCAAAGGCAGGAACATGAGCAGAAAACAGTGGGGAAGACTTGGAGCTGTAATACTCAGGGAGGGATGAGACTGTTTCCCGGCCAGAGGCAGGGGGAGCGTTTAAAGAACCAGCACATAAATCAGCAGCGTGGCCCCCCGGAGCACAGGGGTGGGTGCAGGCTGCACCAGACAAAGGGCCGTCTGAGGGTCTAGACGCCCCGAATTAAAGCAAACGCCTCCCAAATGTTGTCTGTTTTATTAATTAATCACAATGACCCCCGTGGCGAAGTGTCCCGGGACTGATGCCGACGGTAACGGGGCGGCGTGGGGCCAGCTTGCTCATCGTCCTTCCCAACGAACCGCCCAGGACCGCGGGAGGCTCCTCTTCCCGGATCGGATCAGCCCCAGAGCCTGTTTCTAGGCCTGGCCTCTCAACAGAATTTCCCCCGAGAACGTTCCATCTCTCCAGCCAGCCAGGTCTGAAGAGCGGCTGGGGTCCTCAGGGTTTCCCCGACTCAGCATGATGACGCTGTGGGAAATGCAGGCCAGCTCCCCCGCCTGCAGGGTGGGGCTGACACATTTTCTTCTCACAGGAAAAGCCAAGTCAGTGTCTCTCACATGACCCTTGCCATCCATCAGCAAACCCTGTCGGCGCCTCCTTCCAACGGGACCCCAAATCCGATACTTCTCACCGCCTTCTCCACCGGCCGTCCCTGTAGACTGAGCAGACCCTTCAGGTCCGCCCGCCTCGGCTCACACCCGCTTCGGTCCGTTCTCCACAGGCAGCCGGTGATGAGTTGATGAGTTTAGGACGGGAAGCCTGCGTGTCACTCACAGCTCTCCTCCCACCCCAATGGTTTTCCTTCACACTTACTAGTAAAAATAACAGAGTCCCTGGGACGCCCACAGCGCCCTACATTACCCGACCCTCCTCGACCCCTCAGACCGCCAATCTCCCGTCTCCCTGCCTGTTCACCCAACGCAAGCTGCCTGGCCTCGCTGCCACTGCTCAGGGACTTCGCACTTGCTGGTCCTCTACCCAGAGCTTTCTCCACCCCACCCCCCACCACTCGCCCCCACCACCCGCTGATCTCCTATGGCTCATCCCCTCTCTTCACTCAGTTCTCTGCTCAGATGTCACCTCGGAGAGGTCATCCCTGACCACCCCACTTAGAGTACGCCTCCCCCCAACCTGACTCACCCTCCAGCCCCTCCCAGCTTTACCCGTCTTCACAGGATGTGTCACTCAGCCGACTAAGTGTGTGTGTTTTTACTGGAATATAAGCCCCACTGAAGGGAACGGTCTCCCTTGTTTGCTACCCTATTCCCAGTGTCGGCAACAACTCCTCCCACACGGCAGTTGCTCAATAAATCTTTGCTGGATGAGTGAGTGGATGAGCAAAGGAATTCTTGGTTGATGATGGTACAATAAGTGGGACCACGATACCCCGTCATCTGACACGTTTTTCACTTCCTTTATACAGAAGGGAAAGCATTTCAATAAATGTAGAGGAAGGAACTATCAATTCGTTATCCATCTGACTGGCTAGTAAGGAAGGAGGGCAAGCCTCACCACGCCCACTTCACGGGTGAGGAAACGGGGGTGGGGGGTGCTATTAAAGGGAAAAATGAAGCGAACGGGCTTGTCCAAGGTCAGATCTGTAATCAAGAGTCAAAACAGGGCCCTAGCCGGTTTGGCTCGGTGGATAGAGCATTGGCCTGCGGACTGAAGGGTCCCTGGTTCGGCTCCGGTTGAGGGCATGTGCCTGGGTTGCGGGCTCATTCCCCAGTGCAGTGTGTGCAGGAGGCAGCCGATCATCAATGATTCCTCATCATTGATGTTTCTATCTCTCTCTCTCTCTCTCTCTCTCTCTCGCTCCCTCTTCCTTCCTCTCTGAAATCAATAAAAATATATATATTTTTAAAAAGAGTCAAACCAGGACCAGAATCCGGGTCTCCAGACACTGTCCTATGCTCTTGCCACCGAACTGCCTCTGATTTCAACATTATGCCTGCCTAGAAAAATCTATTAACATCATTAATCACATTAATATTTCAAAAGTAAAAAATGATTATTTTGAGAGATGCTAACCAGGCATCATTTGATAGAATGCCAATCTAGTTGTGGCTTCCAAAGTGCCTCTGGTTGGTATTAGGACTGGCCTAATCTTACACTCTCACTGAGGATATGGAAAGCACACATAAAAGGGATATTAAAATGCGAAGCAGGAAATGCACACGCTATCTAAAACCAACAGCCAGGGCCAGAGTTATGAGGAGACCCCGAGGGATTCCCATTAAAGACAGACACGACTATTTATTAGCATCCTTCTGGAATCATATATCATAAATAACCAATTTAAAAGCATAATTAAATTTCACTCACAAGAAGGAATTTCAACTTCCTAGGAACAAATGTAATACAGGGAACACACAAGCCCTATATGAAGAAGCCATTTATTGAGGGAACCGAGTGAAACTTAATTATGGTAACATGTTCCTGGATAATGTCGAAAACCGTGCGGGGCCTAAGATTTCTTACCCGAGGCCCAAAGGCAAAGTGGGATATCCGATGTCATTGAGTCCATGTAACCCATCCAATTAACGGTGGTCCATAAAGATCAGGTAATTTCCCTAAATGTAGATTGTTCTGACTCCCAAACCGGTGGTCTTTTCACCAGCACCCCAACCTTCTGGTGGCATGACGGATTTCTCGTGCTGAACTTCAGTTCCCAGAATTCATTTTCTTGTGTGTCTGGTTCGGTGGACCACGGGAAGACTCCTCAAGGGAGGCAACAGCCCCGCGGTGCCGCTGATGTGCTGACTCCCTCGCTGCTGTGAGGCGCTGGCCGGGCCTCAGCTGCTCCCTCCTCCCCCGGATCTCCCTCTGCTTCTCTGACTCCTGGGCCAGGTGTGTGCGGTTGGCTCCATGACAAAGGCTGGCTTCTGCAGGACCCCCCCACCAAGGTCAGAGCAACTTGAATCCACCTTGAGGGGTTCCAGCTCATGACCGTCCCTTCCTGACTCGGCCTGGCCCGTGGGCTCGAGCTCCAGCATCAGACGTAGGTAGAGACGACGGCCTAACAGACGGCTTAACCAGCCCACAAAGGCGGGAGACCAACTCCCTCCAAAACTCTCTTCAAAAATGTATATATTTGTTTATGGGTGTCTATTTCTACATGTGTGTCTGTGTCTGTGCATGGCGTGCATGTCTGTGGATGTGTCTGTCTACGTGTGTATGTCAATGGGCACGTCCATACGTCTATGTCTGTGTGTGTGTGTGTGTGTGTGAGCATGTGCATACATCTATGTCTGTGTGTGTGTGTGTGTGTGTGTGTGTCCCACTGGCTCAGCGCCTCTGGTTGAGCCTGGCTGATACTGCTGGGAAGTCGCTCCTCACCAAAGTCCCGAGGACAGGTGATCGTGGAGGGGGGGGCGTCACTAAAGAAGGTGGAGATGGGACACTGAAGGGGGGTGTGGAAAGAGTAGAGATGAGGGCACCCCCAGCCCCTCTGTGCTTCCACATCGAGTAAAAAGAATTTCCGAGTCCTTTGTATGTCCACAGCACTGCTGACCCAGCACTAAAGATGGAGGGCCCCATGCTGGTCACCACCCCACTGTGCCTCAATGAGGCCCCCAAGCAGGGTGGACCCACACAGAGGGCTCTCTCCCTCAGGAATGCAGGCTGCTGAGCTGACTCCACCCAACCTGCCCCAGCTGGGCCCTTTGAGAGCCACGGAGCCCTGACTCCCTCTGGAATTTCCTGCCTGAGGAGGCTGCTCACCACAGCGTGAAGGGACATTAGAGCCACTGTTTGCATGAGCACTGGGGCAGCCCTGAGCAGGCCCTGCAGACACCCCAAAACCGGGGCACCCCAACACCAGGGCACCCCGGATCAGGCCCTGCAGACACTCCAGCACGAGGGCAGCCCTGACCAGGCCCTGCAGATCCCCCAGGGCTGGCCCAAGCCCCTGAAATATGCAGTTCTGAACTCTCCCCTCCAGACAACCCAGCTCCAAAGAAATAAAAGGAGAGCA
>NW_005370145.1:2623469-2656614 GCF_000412655.1 Myotis brandtii
ACGCAGGCCCTAAAAAGACAGGGTTATGGGTAGGGCTTCCGAACCAGCGCCTGGAGCACCGGCATCAGGTCAAATTCCAGCTCTCCTGGATCCTAATCCGAGTGGCCTTGGACACATTTTATCTGAATTTCTCACCTTTAAAGTGTGGTTAATAGCCAAGGCCAGTGTTGCTCAGTGGTTAGAGCGGTGGCCCACACAACCAAAGGGTCGAGGGTTTGATTCCTGGTCAAGGACATGTACCTGGGCTGCAGTTCAATCCCCAGTCCCAGTCAGGGCATGTGCAGGAGGCAAGCAATCAAAATGTCTCACATAGATCTCTCTCTCTCTCTCTCTCTCTCTCTCTCTCCTTCCTTCCTCCCTTCCACTCTCTCTAAAAACCAAAGGGGAAAATATCCTGGGGTGAGAATTAAAAAAGGATGAAAGGAAGGAAGGAAGGGAGGGAGGGAGGGAGGGAGGGAAGGAAAGAAGGAAAGAAGGAAGGAAGGAAGGAAGGAAGGAAGGAAGGAAGGAAGGAAGGATAAAATGTGTATAACAGATACTTTACAATGCAGGGTTGTGGAGAGGGTTACAATTTTATTATTTTTTAAATAAAGTATAATAAATGCTAGTTTTTTGTTAAGATTATCACTCTTCATAGTAATTTTGTCACAGCTCATAGTAGTGAGTAAGTAGGTAAGGAAACAGGGGATGGAATATATTATAAAGTTGTGTAGTAGTTACAAAGATTTCTACCAAAACTAAAAGCAGATTGTAAACTGTTCAAAGAAACACAAAATAAAGTCAATATAACAAACTACACAGTAAGTATATAGTGACTACGTATTTTTAAATAAAAGAGCACTAAAACCAATCATAATTTTCCACAAAAAAACCCCACAACTCTTAGATGTTCCCAGTATATTCCAATCTTACGTAAATTTCATTGGCTTTTCAAATTCCATGTGACCTTGATCAAGCCACACGGCTCTTTACGCAGGCACAGCTGGACTCAGGGTTCAGATAGGAATCACAGTGTATGGTACATGCTGAACTGTGTTGCCTCCAAATCCATATGTTGAAAGTCTAACCCCCCGTGCCCCCGAAGGTGACTGTATTTGGAGATGGAGGTCTTTAAAGAGGTGATTAAATTGAAATGAAGCTACTGCTGTCCTCATAAGAGGGGATCGAGACACGGACACACATGGAGGAACAGCCACGTGAAGACAGCGAGAATGCGCCGCCTGCGAGCTCAGGAGAGAGGCCTCAGAAGGAGCCCGGCCTGCTGACACCTTGATCTTGAACGTCCAGCCTCCAGACCTGTGAGACAATAGCGTCTGTTGTTCGGGTACTGTGTTCTGGCTGCCCAAACACACTAATACAGCGTGTTGTCTGAACTCCACAGGCAAAGGGATGTCGCAGTTCAAGCTGGCGAGCATGGAGGAGAAAGGAGCTGACCAGAAGGGGGCTCAGGTAGGCACAGCCTCATCCCTACCCCTACTTGGCCCAGGGCGGAGAACAGGGCCCCCGCCAGGCGGTGGGCTCCGCCCTCCAGTGGCTTGGAGGAAGTAGACGGGGCGCTCACAGTGGTAGACCAGCAGTCCGCTCCAGATGCGATCACAAGAGACCCTCGTAGCTTCACGGACTCCGAGAGGCAGGGGAGGCTGATGACTGATTCCATCTTGGGGTCCTACTTGAACTGAGCAATCTGCTGCTATGCACATCGGCACGCCTCACTGCCCCTAAAACAGAGCCACTCAGAACATGTCCTCACCACGGCTGCTAAGGGACTCACCGAAAGTGCAGGAGGACCTCTGCCTCTACGGGCACTGCCAGGCACAGGGACACCATCCCCCTGACAGAAAAGGACTCGGATCAGAGCATGTGGCCTCAAGATGCACTTTCAGGGGCCTAGGCCTATCAGCCCAGAGTGAACGCCATGCAAAGTGAGATCAGTCCAAAGTGGTCAATCTCTGCAGAACCCCTAATATCAGACAAGAAGGGGTCTGAGAAAGGACTATATAAATCAATATCCATGGACCTTGGATTCTAAGGAAAAAGTACTGCCTTTCTTTCAGCCAGAAGAGAAAAGATGGCAGACACCACTGGCCAGATGAGCAGCTCCTGCGGCCATCTGTCCAGGGCCCTCTGGACACAAACCCCCAATCAGACGCTGGCAACTGAATGGGGGGCGAAGGGGAGGGGAAGAGCACATGCCAGAAGCCACTCGATATCAAAGATCATAAGTGTTTTCTGGAGCTGCAGAGCCAGTTCCCGAAAGGAGTGCTACACGACGCTGGGCCACTCCACCAAGAGGCGCAAGGAAGGCGGGTTCCCCAGGCAGAGGGAAGGCCAGCCGAAAACCTCACTCAGCTCCAGGCTGCAAACGCCCTGGTGTCTGGGCTGTGTGCCCGGGGCAGGGGGGCAGTACTAGTAAGGCATGCTCAATACATACCCAACGGAAAGAAAACAGCCTCTGTAGAGCACAGAAGCCCTGGAAAGGGTAGGAAGAAAGAACAGGGCTCTCAGGATCATCTGGAACAAGTCACGCCAGGTTAGTCTACATCAGCGGTTCTCAACCTGTGGGTCACGACCCTTTGGCGGTCGAACGACCCTTTCACAGGGGTCGCCTAAGACCATCCTGCATATCAGATATTTACATTATGATTCATAACAGTAGCAACATTACAGTTATGAAGTAGCAACAAAAATAATTTTATGGTTGGGTCACAACGTGAGGAACTGTATTTAAAGGGCCAGAAGGTTGAGAACCACTGGTCTACATGAACGGTGCCAGGGAAGTGAAGGCAGCATGGAAGACCAGAAGGGCCCCCAACCCCATCATTAGAAAAGTTCGTTCAAGATGCGCAGAGGCTTGGAGGAAACCTTCAAAGCCCCAGAACAGAGCGGGAGCCCAGCCCAGCCCCGGCGGTCTGGCAGACACAGCACGAGGTGAGGCAGCACCCCCGGCCTCAGGACCAGGATCAGGCTCCTGCAGGTGCGGCAGCCCCTCTGTGTCCTGACCCCCCGGACCCGGAGGTGACCTGAGGCCACTCAGCTTGGCTGCACCTCAGCTGGAAACTGACGCCCTGGGCGCGTAACAGGCCACACCGCAGCCAGGGGCAGCGGCTCAAAGCGCTCATGGCCGTTGGACAACACAAACGCCTTCCTTTAGGACCCGCTACTTAAGAATCCGCGCTCCTTTGCCCGCACTAGAGTGAGATCTACCTATGACATCAAACATTTTGATCAGCCAGAAAGAAACCAAAAAGTCCCCTTTAAATGCTTAGTCACCCACTTTGCTTTTATTTTTTTAATGTGCTAACAGCAAAACACTTATCTGTAGGTACTGGGCTAGCTTTAAGATGTTCTTGAGCGTTTTGTTCATCATACTTGGGCAAGATCCACGATATGCCTCGTTGGGGGCTTATGAATAAATAGGTGTTATCGCACTTCCAGGCAAAGCTGAAGCAGTGGGGTTGGGTATTTTTTTTGGGGGGGGGGACGGGGCGGGGGGCTGAATGTATCCATCTGCTTAACCACAGTGAAGTGTAAATAACACAACTGCGCCTCTGAAACTTGCCCGCCCCTCAGACAACCTCAACTAAGCTGGTTTTTAAAACACTCAGACACAGGGAACATCCCAAAGATGCCTATAAACGGTTTTCGGCCCCACAGCCCAGCCGATCTACCAGTTTGGAATTTACGGGCTATTTAAAGCAACAGGAACATCCTTCTGTTTCCTCTTACAGCTCAAAGTGAGACTGTAACACCAGCCAAGCAGGGTAAGAAACCTCACACCCAGAAAGGGAAAATGAACTTGTAAAAACATGCTGGGTAACTGTGTTTGTGCCCATGAGATGGGACGGGGGGGTGGGGGGGAGAGGGGGTACACACGGCCATTCCACTCTCTCACGCCAAAGATCCAACCACAATTTTATCGAAGCTTCCCAAAGCCAAGCTCAAACTCTCCGGCTAACGTAATTCTCAAAAAAAAAAAAAAAATCAGAGTACCTTTATCTAGATTTTTACATGAGTGTGAACAGTGCCAAGAGCTCACGCTAGAAGAGTACAGAACCCCCAGTGAAAAGGTCTGAATGCTGCGTCTGTCCTTCACTAACGGCCCTTCCTAACCTGGAGCGAATCGCAAACTCCGAGGCTCCCATGTCCTCCCTGTAAAACTGTGGTCCTGCCCTGACCGGTTTGGCTCAGTGGATAGAGCATCAGCCTGCGAACTGAAGGGTCCCAGGTCTGATCCCCGTCAAGGGCATGTACCTTGGTTGTGGGCACATACCCAGTGAGGGGTGTGCAGGAGGCGGCTGTTCAATGTTTCTCTCTCATCGATGTTTCTAACTCTCTATCCCTCTCCCGTCCTCTCTGTAAAAAATCAATAAAATATATTTAAAAACAAAACAACAACAACAAAAAACTGTGGTGCTGAGAGGAGTAGCTGCTCGCCCAAGCTCAGGGAGTGGTGGTGAGGACCACCACAGGTTACACGTGAGACAGACGCTCACACAGACCTCATGACCCTCAGAGGAGCTTGGGGAAGGGCAGTGGTTTTTAATTTCTTGGTGGCATGTTGGTGCTGGGGTCACGTTTGTGGGGTAAGGAGTTTCCCTGTTGGTTTGGGTTAACCTGAACCATTCTCCACCCCTATCCCTCAGGCGACCCTTTCTTGCTGGTCAAGACTCACCACGGGGTGTCCTCTCTCAGGACACTGCACCCAGGTGGACTGGACCGCAACCCAGCCTGGAGGAATCCACAGGCCAAGTCCCTCCTGCTCCAAACGGTTGCTGCCAGGCACGTCAGCTTCAACAGAAGATACCGGGTCCCATCTCACAGAAGTTTAGGATACTGCAGCGCAAGAACGTAGACACCAAGTTGCATGTATGCAACCTCCCATAAAGAACATTTAAGAATCAGGTGTTAAAGCGCTAAGAATAGTCTGGCAGTCCCTCAACAAGTTACATATCGAGTCACCATGTGACCCAGCAATTCCACCCATAGGTATACACCAAGAGAAATGAAATCATGTCCACACAGGAACTTGTACACAAGTGCAGCGGCATTCCTCACAGCCAAAAGGTGAGAAGAGCCACATGGCCAGCAACTGATGAATGGATAAGTAGAACGTGTTCTGTCCATACAAGGTAATACTACTCAGCCATACGAAGGAATGAGGTACTGACGCACGCTCATGGGAGGGATGAACCCTGAACACATTACACTACGTGAAAGAAGTCAGACACAAAAGGCCACATACTGTGTGAGTTCCTTTATGTGAAATTCCCAGAACTGGCAAATCAGTAGACACAGAGAGTAGGTGAATGGTTGCTGGGGGTGAGAAGGGGGAGAGGGGTGTGTCTGTTAACGGGTATAGGGTTTCTTTTCGGAGTGATAGAAATGTTCTCGAATTAAATAGTGAGTATAATTGAACTGTACACTTTAAAAGGGTGAATTCTATGTTATGTGAATTATATTTCAATAAAAAATTAGGAAAACAAATGGCTATGAATAGTGGTTAACCAACTAAGATTTAAGAGGACAGCCCTAACAAGAGTTAGTCACCAACTCCCAAGAGGAAGTTGGTGTGACATACACAGTTGATGCCACCTTCCCTCACCCTCATAACCCCGTGTTACCCTTTTGCACGCAAACTTTGCCTTTCCCTTCCCCACTCCCTCTTGCCTCTCTCCTCTCTTTCCTTTCTCTGCTTTTCTTCTCTTTTATTTCTTTCTCTCCCTTATCTGGTTAAGTCCTCAAGAAAAAGAAAACCAGTAGCTGAATGCAGTTTAGGTAATGGGCCTTTTAAAAATAAAATAATTTCTCTCCTTCCAGATAGCAGTTGTTCAATAAATGCTGGTGAGAGGCAGCATACTGGAGTTGCTTAGATTGGGAGAGAGGCTGGGTTTACTGTGTGACTGTGCACACCTTACTTCTGAGCCTCAGTTATCTCATCTGTGAAATGGGGTAATAGTACAACCTGCCTCATAAAGTCGCTGTTGGGATGAGAAGAGTTAGAACATGCCTGGCACGTAGCAAGTATGCTATGAGTGTTTGCTAAATAAGGAAACCTGTGGACTCAGGCAGGTTCTGAGGTTCCCACACCTGACTTTGTAAGCACTCTTGCTGATGTAAAATTTATTTCAAAGATCACTTTCTGATTGCAACACTAACACATACCCATTGGTGATAGTTTGCCTTCTTAGATGTATTCCTCCACATCATTTACTGGTAGTAAGTAGCACAGCATTTGATCATGGGATGATACTGTAAATACATGGTAAATAAAACCCTCCAGCTTTGACTTTTTACTCACATCACTCTTTCTCTTCCCTTTTGCTTATGGGACAAGAGAGATCATCACTGCCTTCCAGGAGGGAAGGAAACGAGAGTCAGGGCTTTTACATCCAAGTGGCAGAAATCCAACCCACAAGTTTAAGCCAAGACAGGCGGGGAGGCAATGTATGAGTTCGGATCGCTGGGTGGAGCTCAGGGGTGACTGGTTCCAGGGGCTCCTATCATGTCAACGGGGTGCCATCTCTCACCTCTGATTGGCCATCCTCTGCGGGTGGACTCCCCCCAACCAGGGGACAATGAGTAACTTCCTCCCTGCTTAGCAACCTCTTCGGTTTATAACGCCCCACCAGGACCATGAGGTGAGATGGGGATAAAGGGAGTTCCCCCAAAAGATGGGAAACAGGACATCATGATAGGCGGATCAAAACAAAGGCTAGAGCCATGCACTTTGGAAAGCCATGAACTCCCCAGGAAGGTTTTATTGGGAAACTATTCTGTGCTCAGCACTGGCGAAGGCAGACTAGTGCAACCAGAGGATTAATTTAATAACAGTACCCTGAGCTTCTATAACCACTTCCTGTGAAGAGTTGATTTCACATACATTTCTCTCTTAACCTTACAGCTCCCAGTATTATCAGGTTATTTTTATACACAACAACGTAAGGCCTGCCTAGACTGAGTGACTCATGCCAGGTCACAGAGCCAAGATGGGAACCCAAGTATACAGTTCCTAAATCCTGGTGCTTCACGCATCACGCACAGGGAACAGGGATCATGTTAAAATCATAGAAGAAACAGCCCTGGCCGGTGTGGCTCAGTTGGTTAGGCGTTGTCCCCTGCACCAAAAGGTTGCCAGTTCGATTCCCAGTCAGGGCACATGCCTGGGGTTGTAGACTCGATACCTGGTAGGGAGCACGCGGGAGGCAGCCGATGGATGCTTCATGTTCACATCAATGTTTCTCTCTCTTTCCCCTCTCTGTAAAAAATCAATCTTAAAAATCTCTTTTAAAAATCATAGAAGAAATCGATATACCCCCTGCCTTCAAGGACCTCTCTATCTCAACATACAGACAGTCCTCGGGTTACACAGGACTCAACGTACGTCATTTCATGTTACGTCACCATCTCCCATTTATTTGTAAAAAAAAAAAAAGTTCCATCATTTCGACGTATATACACATGTGCTTTATGTTTTATATTATTTATTTACCACAAGTAAAGGTCAGGAATTGGTATCTTTCGATTAAATTTTTTTAACTGTTTCACTTCATTACTGCTGTGTATGTGCTCCATGTGAGTGACGTAGGTGCTTACGTAGGTGGGTTCTGACTCACGGCGAAAATCATGTTATGTCGCACCTCAGGAACGGATCTCCGACATAACCCGAGGACCTACTGTACACGGCCAAAATTGCGTTAAGTCGCGCCGAAGCAACAGATCTCCGACATAACCCAAGGACTTACTGAATATGCTTTAAAACTGCCAATTCAGGGCAGTATATGACAGGTGCGTCTGAGGTGCTCCCTCCCCAGGAAGGAGAGGCTCCGAAAGCTGGAAGGTCAGTTAGATTTCCTGGAGGAGGGCCTCGCAGGGTGCACGGAGGTGGCGGGAGGGCCAGACCGGCCAGACCAGGGCGCACAAAGTGGTCATTTGTTAGACTTTCTTCAGAAAGTTCCCCTAAGAAATCAGCAGGGGGAAACAAAGATAATTTTTAAAACATCCATTATGAACCACTGTTCTAAATTAGTTACATATATTCACTCCTTTATTTAATTCTCCCAATGGGTCTATGACATGAGTCCCATTATTACGCCCATTTTACAGATGAGGACATTGTTGCTTTGAGAGGTTTGAGTAGCTTGCCCAGGCCAAAAGGACCAAGCAGAGATTCAAGGCCAGTTTGAACCCCTCGGGTTCTCTGTGCTCTTATTGGCTAGATTATGCTGCCTACTGGTGATGCTCCAAGCCCACCTGAAAACATCTTCATTCCAGTTGAAAAGAGATGTTCATTGAACTGTGTTCTGTGTTCTAGGGAGACCTGCCCTGGAGAAATGTTTTATAAAAATTGAGTCACCATCAACCCCAACCCCCACTAACCCCCCAACATACACACACACACACACACACACACACACACACACACACACAGAACCCATCTCCACATGCTTCATGGGCACTGCCACCCCTAAATCCTTCTGGCCAGTAGCTCTTCAAGATGAGAAGCAAAACATTTCAGTAAAGTTTTCCTCCCCTTCTACCTCCCTTCCCCCAACAGTCTTCCTTCTGATATCCATGTCCTCAGGCTCTCCCCCAACTTCGCCCTATTCAGAACTTGACCGTCCTAGTACTTATTCATACTAATGTGTAAATGACTGGTGAGCTCCAAACAGCTGCCTCTGTGACAAATGGCCAGCCTCCAATTAGCAGCTAACTGAGCCAGTTTCCTTGGCTCCCGTCCCACTGCTCACTCCAGATCAATTTGGATCACGGCTTCCTTCCCATTTTCTCTTCCCTGATGGTACCACTCTACTCTTCCTCTCACCCCCACCCCCCAAAAAATTTCTCCACTTAGTCCTTTCCAATGTCAACGAACCTGAAGGTTAAACCACGGCAATGGCTCTCAGGTGCACAGCAGGACAGCCAAGGAGCTTTTCAAATTTGCTAATGCCTAGGCCCTAGGCCCAACCTCCAGGGATGGGTGCCGATTCATTCATGTGGCCTGAGCAACAGGTTTTGGTTTTTTACTTTTATTAGCATTTGTTTTATGCGGAATGGACTCCTGGGCCATATGTTTTTGTTTCTTCTGGGAGATGGTTTTTTCTGTGCAGCCTCCTCTTCTGGCTGAGGAACAATCGGCTCTTTCTCAGTAAGGATCCTCTCCTGTGGCCGGGAGGGCGCGCGTGGGTGAATCGCCCGTGCAGTAAGGATCCCTCTCCTGGGGCCGGGAGGGCGCGCGTGGGTGAATCGCCCGTGGCTCTGTGAATTCTGCGCTGCATCTTGGGAGCTCTCTTCACCTGGAGGTGCTCAATGACCAGAGAATCCACATCTAAACCCTTAAGCTCTGCGATACTTTCTGCATTTTTTTAAGCAAGTGCAGCAAAAAGTGAGCACTCTGCTGACTCCACGCCCAGCCCCACTGTTCGGCCCGGGCACGCCGACCAGCCCCACCATGGTAGCGACGGAATGGCACCCATCGCTTGTGTAAAGGGACACCCTCAGATACTTTGTGGCTTTTCAGATATGCATGCCCTTGCTGGCCTGAGCAGTTTCGCGAGTGTCCTTAAAGTGAGCACGCAGACTTGAACCTCTTGATTTGCATGATTTTGTGGGGTTTTCTGGATTAAGTGAGTAGCAAACAATTTTCAGGGGTTCCTTCAGGCTGCTTCTGGAAAGAGCTAGATATTTTTAAAATAACAATCATATGAATTGATAACCTGGTTGCCCTGTGCTGGGCATTATGTTAAGGTTTATGTCTATTTTCTCACTTGAACCTCAATACAATCCTTTGAGATAGATACCATAATGTTCCCGTTTCCACATGAGAAATCTCAGACACGGAGAAGAAGTGACCAGCCCACACCTCACAGCTAAGAAGTGGCAGAAGGACACAGCACTCTGCTCCCATGCGCACGGAGCCAGCGTCTCCCACAGCCGCGAGGAGCCCCACATCGGGGAAGCCATGTTCCCAGGGACCAACCTTGCCTCCCACCAGCCACGGGCTTAGCTCAGCCCATCCCACAGCCCCCCCTCCTGGCACTGTGCTTCCTTTCCTGTCCCACCAGCCGGCCTAGAGACGGGTGCCCTCACTGCTTCGTCTCCCACTCTGCCTGGCGCATCCTTGACTCTGCCACAATCCCCCCCTTTTCCATCTCTTTCTGCTACTTGATAATATTTCCTTAAAAAGCAGACTTCTCCGGTACCTTCCTCCCGGGGAGCTCACTGTGGCTCCCCCACCTCCTCAACCCTCCTTTCCTCCCAGGTGCCTCTGCTGCCCCCAGCCCCAGGCGCACCCCCTCCCACTGTTTGCTGACAGAGGAAGGATCTCCATTTCAGCATCCACTCCCCACATCTCTGCATTTGCTTCCAGGCCTCAGCTCCCTTCCACATGCACCAAAAGGGCTTTGGATATCTCCCTCCGGAGCAAACATGTCTGCAGTAAACACGGCACCAAGGTGTGGAAGCACCTCCAGGCTGGTAACTCTCCGCTCAGCCATCTGGCCCTCCATGCAGCCCCACTCTGCATACCAGGGGGCTGACCTTGGGGGGAGGGGGCGGAGGGGGGGGGACTGTGCCTTAGCACTGCCTGTCCACTGGCTTCCAGGTGGGTTCAGCCAAAGGGAGGGCAGGTGGGAGTGAAGCTCAGGAGGGAGGGGGTGGCTTTCACCAGCCCCTCCTGGTGCTATGGGCTGGCCACGACTTCCTCCCAGCAGCCCGCCCTCCAGCGCCAGGTCTCTCTCTAGCTCTTGTCACTGCTCCCTCCTCTTGCCTCCGCAGGGCTTGTGTGCCCCACCCACACCCACACCCCTGTAAACTGGTCCTCTTTAGACTCCCCACTATCTCCACAGTTCTGTTGGTTTCCCTCTGGAACCTTGTGGACACACCCTCCTCTGCTGGGATTTGGACACAGTGGCCAGGCTCTTTGGGGGGCCTGGGGCATCATGACATTTTGGTGACTGTGCTACTTAGCAGCAGCTCCCTTATCAGAATGAATCTGATAAGAATCAGAAAAGATAAAGGAGGCCGGAGACACCTCACTTCTCCCCGCACCCAGCTCATTCATTCCTCATAAGGTCACACGTGCCAGCACAGGATTAGACAAACAGGACCCAGCGAAGGAGGAGGAAATACTCACTGCTTACAAACCCAGCGCAAACCCAGAGTCCCCCGCCTAGGACGGGGCCAGGACTGAGGCCAGGAACAGGGTCAGGGAGGGGGCTGGGGCTGGGGCCAGGGATGGGGCCTGAAGCCCGGCAATGCAAAACTTGCCAACTTTGTAGCCCACCAAGGAAATAATTTTTCTAAGTATATTTTTATTGATTTCACAGAGGAAGAGAAAGGAAGAGAGAGATAGAAACATCAATGATGAGAGAGTGGAATCGAGCCAGCAACCCGGGCATGTGCCCTCACCTGGAATTGAACCGTGCCCTCCTGGTTCATAGATGCTCAACCACTGAGCCATGCCGGCCGGGTGGGAAAGAATTTTTTGAAAGATCCATTTCTGTCAACTGAAGAACATGTGCCATCACACCCGACCCTCGCCTTTCACTCTGAGGGCACGTCTGACAGAACGTGGGGGGCTGGGGGTCACGCTTCCCATGGCAGCGGCTGGTCACATCTCTTTGTCGACCTGCTAATGATGCTGGCGCTCCTGCCAGACTGACACTCACTGGGAGGAAAGGTCTGTAACTGCCGATGATTAGAAGATAAGGCTTCAAGTGACACGCTTAAATTTTTCATTGCTCTACCCAATTTTCAGGTGAGTTTTTAGCAAATCAGCGTTTCCTTGTTGGGATGTCTTACTGGGTGGCAGACACCTTGGAAGAATACTGTCACAGGAATGCACTCTTGGTCCCCCCACACCACCAAGCAGATGGACTCTTTCCCTCAACCTCGCTTCCCCCCCACCCCATAAAAATTTCAAAAACATCCTCTGACATGTTACTAGAGAGAAAACCCAACTGGCCAACAAACACATCAAAGGTGCTCCGTCCGCCTCATGAGTCATGAGGACATGCCAAGTAGACCACAGTGTGATTCTAGAGTGAAAACAATTAGAGCGATGGCTGCTGCTGGCGGGGTGGGGGTGAGGGCGGGCATTAACGTGAAGGGGTTTGTGGGTGGTGGTCAAGTTTTTTCAAAATTCAACGAACACCACAGAAGATCTATGCACTGGACTGTAAGTTAAACCTCAAAAGAATAAACTAACTGTAAGCTGTTCTGTGGTTACTGTTAGGAATGCTGAGGTGTACTGACCTTCCCAACGTACTTGGAAGTGTTTCAAAAAAATAAGACTGAAGATCTGTACCCGTTGCATTTCTTCAGCTTCTGGTGTCTGTTTACCAAGTCAGTTAGGCCTTCCCAGACAACCTTTTAAAAAATAGCAGCCACTTCTCAGAAAGAAAAAAAATAGAAAGAAGAAGACTGGTGGACGGATAGAAGGACAGACATGTGATAAGCAAGCATAATAAAATGCTGCGGCAGAATGCCGGTGACGCCGCATCAGTGTGCACTATACACCTCCTCCAACGTGTCTGCAGAGTTACAATTCTGCATAATAGAATGAAAAACCTTTTAATTAAAAAGGTAAAAACGCATTCAACGGGAGACCACTGCACACTCACCCCCGTGCCTAAAGTGAACAAGACGACTATGGCAGACTCGGACAAAAATGCGGAACCACCGGAACTCAGACTTGCTGGTGGGAATGGAAGCATTCACCAAAGCTGAGTACATGCATACCCGATGGCTCACCAGCCCTACTCCTAGGTGTATACCAAACACAGATAGGGCGTCCGTCCATCAAAACATGTACAGGAATGTTCGTGGTAGCACTATTCACAAGTGTGTGAAATAACCCTCGTGTCCAAGAGTAGGATAAACAACTGCTGGTTTAATCACAGCAATGTGCTATCTAGCATCGAGAATGAACTGCTACTCAAAATGTGGGTGAATCTCACAAACAGATGTTGAGTGTAAGAAGCCAGACACCCTCCCCCAAAATAGAATGCCTACTCTAAGCTTCCGTTTAAATAAAATTCAAAGGGGGCAAAACTAATACATGGTAAAGCCAAGATCCTGATCTCCTTTGAAGGGGGTGCCGACTTGGAGAAAAGAAGGTTTCCAGCATGAAGTTCTATGTCCTGGTCTGATGGTCATTACGTGAGAGTTCTCAGGTTGTGAAAATTCACTGAACCATGCTTTTAATAATGTGAACAACTTTCTATATGTGACCTGTCTTCAATTTAAAAGTTCATGTTATTTTTTAAAAGATGGGTCCTTAAGCAATCTGTAGCAATCTGGAGTTTGGGGGTATTTTTATATTTGTTTTGGGGTTTTGTACCTATCCCAACTGTACATTTAAGCTATGAGCATCTATAATAATAAAAGTGTAGTATGCTAATTAGACCAGACATCCTGCAAGGGAAGCCCGGGTCCCAGGTGCCTGCTGGCAGCTAGAGGGAAGCCGGTGTCGGCAGCCAGGCGAAGGAAAGCCTACTCTTGCACAAATTTTGTGCATCGGGCCTCTAGTTAAGTATAAAACTGTTACAGGATCATATAAAGCTGAAAGATTTCAAAGAACAAATAGTTTAATGCTCCATTTTTCAGGTATGGAGAGCCTCAGCTCAAAAAGGTTAAGAGACTTGTCCAAGTTACCCAGCCAGTGAGGGCCAAGGCACCCTAGAACCTGTGAACCCCAATCCTTCATCTAGCGGTCTTTCCGTGGCATATCGAGCCTCAGCAATCTCTCTTGGACTTCACGGGTCCATCCTTGCCACCAGGCAAATAGCATCAGTGCTCACCATACGGTGCTTCCCTCCGATACAGAAGTGCATGATGTTCATTGTCTTAGATGTGCATAATAGATTGCCAGCCACAGAATCTAAACCAAACTGTTGTAAATACTCACACAACCATACATGCACACACACACGCACACACACACACGCACACACAATCAAAGGGCAGCAGTGTTTACCCACTTATATAACTTGAAAGTCCACGAGTATACTGCCTTCAGGTAGCAATGGATCCAGGTGCTCACACAGTGTTACCTTAGCTGTTTTCTTTTGTGCGAATAACTTCATTCTCAGATGCTCCCCAGGTATCAACAAAGATGGTCATGGCCGCTCCCAGTTTATAATTCCACTAGTTTAACAACTCCACGGGGGGAGAGAAGGGGGAGAGCATCTCTTCCCAAACTGTACAGCCCAAGGCCCTAGGGAGGGAGGAACCTCACAGGACCAGCTTGGGTCACATACCCATTCCCGGATGGATATCCAGAAAGTGTCAGGGCAAGCCTGGGTCATGTGACCCTCAGAGCTCAGGGGTAGGCCAGCTCCAGCCAAACCACTCACTTTCTATGACTCCACTGCACCTTTGGTTTCCAAAGAAAAACTCAGGTGCTATCACCAGAACGAGAAGAATCAGAGACAACAAACAATAGATATCCCCCATTGAAATGTCATCCTTGTCCCCTAACTCGGGCATTCTAACGGAGTGCTACCACGTCACCGGGAAGGAAGGTCACAGACTCTGAACCTGAGCTTCCCGCGGGCTCGCCTTCCCACGCATTTCAGCTGCCCACTCAGCAGTTCATCTCCTCTGCGAGCTCATTCGTTCCACTCGGTGACTATGTATTGCTTGTAAATCAAATATGCCCCTCAGTCCCGGCCAAAGGCATCCCACGACAGATGAGGGCATCAAAGACAAAATGTCCATTTGCCAATCAGCCTCATCACATGTCTTCCCAGTAGCCCGCAGAGTCCTCCACGGGCTCTCACTCTGGGCGCTGACATCCCAGGCACGGGCTGGCCCTCGGCAGGTGCAGCTGGCAGAGGGACTTGGCTCAGGACCATCCCTACTCCGACAGCCGGGCCTGCGGACATGGGAGCTGCCTGGTGTTAGATCACACAGCCGCGTTCAGAGGGGAAAATCACACGAAGCGCTCTCTCTCGCTCTCTCTCTCTCTCTCTCTCTCTCTTTCTTGCATATTTTATGAACAGTGTGAAAGGCTCCTGACTGTCATTTCCCAAATGATTTGAAGAGCTGAATGTATCCTTCATGTTTCCTGGGGCCCCTCCCACTCTCTCTTGACAAGCATTCCAGGGGAGCTCCTGTCTCCTGATTATGTGAAAAGGAAGGTAAAAAACCCTCAAGGAATTGCAAAGGTCCCAGTTTGCTCCACGGGTTGTTTTTTAAAAGTTCAATCTTTTCATGTCACTGGCCGTTGGTCACATTGCTTTTCCAGACAGGCATAGAGAGCGATAAGCCCATCACAAAAGGACGAACGCCGCATCATGGCATTGCTCTGCGGGTCTTAGGGCGGTCAGTTCCCAGAGACGAGAGCACAGCGGTGGCTTCCAGGCCGGGAGGGGCGGCAGCTATTGTTCCGTGGGCACTGGACTGACTTCTGCCAGATGGAGAGGTTGTGGGGATGGCGGCGGCGGCAGCTGCACAACAGCGTGAATGTACTTGGTGCCACGGCACTGTGCACCTAACACAGCCGAAAATGGTAATTTATGTGTGTTTTACCATAATTTTTTAAAATTATAATATACTTTTTAAATAAATAATAAAAAAACAGACAAGGAAACATGTTTTAGATAGGAAAACATATGAGAACAAGGTTTAAAGAAATAAAATACCTAGGTATAAAAACGCTTGAAGAGGAATACACAGGTTAGAACGAAGTGGAAAGAAAGAAAAAGATCTTTCTCACACACGTTAGTGAATTCATTTTTTTAAAGGAAATGTTTGCCTATTCTGCTTAGTCAGTGAAGGCAGAGGATAACAAAAACAACTTTGAGCATTCGAATATTTGAAAAATAAGGAACCCTTAACTGAAAAAAAAAAAAAAAAAAAGACTAGCACATTGATCAAACCAGGCCCCAGCCCACAGGAGTTCTGATCAGCCCCCAGGAGCAGCCCCCGGGCTCAGCTGATCCAAGACTTGAAAGACCCCCCTGAGTCACCCTCACCTGCCAGGGACAGAGACCAGCTCCAGCTCTTCACTCTCCCACTCCCTGTAGGGGACCTCACTCACATTATCTGACCTCTCTAACCTCCTGTGTTCTCAGGGCATGGAAAAAAGACCTGTCTTTGGGGGTTGCCACGGAGCCTGTCCCAGAGCCTGCAGTGAGCTGGGTGGGTGGCCAGCAGCATTAGATGCTTCCCCTTCCCCATCTTCCATCCCTAAGGTTTCAGCCAGTGTACAGACGGCTGGCCGTCTCACAGGAACCCTCTTCTGCTACCCCCAAGAAACAGTCATCAAACGTGGGCACGAAGGCAAAAATAAACACCACGACAACATTTCCAAAAGGAAAAACAAACAAGAAGACACTGTAACTATCCATCAATACAAAACAGCTATGCCATAGCCATACCATACCGCTTTTATAACTGACCATTGATGTAGATGTGCTAACAGGGAAATGTCCTCAAGCTATATCATTGAGTGCCTACCTAGGTATAAAAACGCTTGAAGAGGAATACACAGGTTAGAACGAAGTGGAAAGAAAGAAAAAGATCTTTCTCACACACGTTAGTGAATTCATTTTTTTAAAGGAAATGTTTGCCTATTCTGCTTAGTCAGTGAAGGCAGAGGATAACAAAAACAACTTTGAGCATTCGAATATTTGAAAAATAAGGAACCCTTAACTGAAAAAAAAAAAAAAAAGACTAGCACATTGATCAAACCAGGCCCCAGCCCACAGGAGTTCTGATCAGCCCCCAGGAGCAGCCCCCGGGCTCAGCTGATCCAAGACTTGAAAGACCCCCCTGAGTCACCCTCACCTGCCAGGGACAGAGACCAGCTCCAGCTCTTCACTCTCCCACTCCCTGTAGGGGACCTCACTCACATTATCTGTCCTCTCTAACCTCCCGTGTTCTCAGGGCATGGAAAAAAGACCTGTCTTTGGGGGTTGCCACGGAGCCTGTCCCAGAGCCTGCAGTGAGCTGGGTGGGTGGCCAGCAGCATTAGATGCTTCCCCTTCCCCATCTTCCATCCCTAAGGTTTCAGCCAGTGTACAGACGGCTGGCCGTCTCACAGGAACCCTCTTCTGCTACCCCCAAGAAACAGTCATCAAACGTGGGCACGAAGGCAAAAATAAACACCACGACAACATTTCCAAAAGGAAAAACAAACAAGAAGACACTGTAACTATCCATCAATACAAAACAGCTATGCCATAGCCATACCATACCGCTTTTATAACTGACCATTGATGTAGATGTGCTAACAGGGAAATGTCCTCAAGCTATATCATTGAGTGCCCAAAATTTAAGAAATAATACACTCTGGTGATTTATTTAAAATAAGAACTAAACCCACAAATCAGGATACGTTTCCACGGGGTGCTAGAAAGGACGTCCAAGGGACTTGAATCTAACTCCGGTTTCTCAGCCTTTGTTCATGATCACCCTCTAAAGCGCCTCTGAGGACACGTGCTTCCTACTCACTCCCACCACCGTGAAATGTCAATGCCACAGACCTCCGGTGGGTCTGTTGGTGTCCCGTGGCCTTCACCTCCGGAGGGCCGCACACCACTGACAGGCCTGGGTTACCTTTTCCACCCAAGAACCAGTTCCTCCTCCCACTGCAGATGGACGCAGAGTCTAATTCATACGTGACTTGTGTGATTAAAAATTAATAATTTAAAAAATCCATTCCTCGTTTGTGGGTGGGACTGCCGGTGAGGCCTGGGTGGTATTAAGAGAAATGCAAACACAGACTTCAGCCGTGCTAATATGTCTACGCCTGTGCGAAACAGATGTTGACAAGACTAGAAAATGCGCATCGGAGCTACAAGGACAAGGCTAACCTCAGATTGTATTCGGAGTGTGCCTCGTGTCCCTTAGTGCCTCTAACCCTTAAGAGCTCCCAATGGGCAATGTCCCAATGACCCTGGGGAACCTGCTCAGAGCCCAGTGCCAGACTGTCCTGGTCTCCAGGTTTTCTCCCCACCCCCCTGGCCAAACTTCCTTTGTAGTTGGCTTCCTCCCCACCTGCTTTGGGGTGTCTGAAGACCCCCATCCCTGGATCTCTTCTCTCTATGTACATTTCCTGGATGATCTTATCCAGTACCGCAGCCTGAAGACCATCGACACCAGAAGAACTTCCAAATGATCACTGCAGCCCAGACTTCTCCCCTGACCTCAACAGTCATCTTCCCAAATGCCTACTCAATGTCATTACTTGAACACATTCAAGATCTCACAGTCAACACGTCCAAAACAAACTGCATCGCTTCCCAAAACCCACAGCTTCTAACCCTCACTTTCTCACTTAATACCAGCTCCTTCTTTCCAGTGGCTTAAACCAAAACCTTGGAACCATCTTCAAGTTCTCCCTCAAACCTGACACATCCAATCCATCACAAAACCCCAGTGGGTTCACTTTCAAAAACACCCAAAATCCAACTGTTTCAACCATGTCAACACCTATTACCTTGGACAAAGCCACCATCATCTCTCACTTGTATTATTGCAACAATCTCTTTACTCATCTCCCTCCCTCCATTCTTGCTTCCTGTTTACCTGCATCCTCCCCCTGCACCCCATCTGTTCTTAACAGAGCAAGAAAGTGATCGTTGTAAGCGTTAAGCCAGGTCATGTCAATCATCTGTTCCATGGTCTCCAATGGCTCTGCTTGGCACTCCGGGTCAGGTCCTCATGCCCTGGGCCCCACCACCCCTCACTCCAATCACCTTCCTGCCCCCATCTCCAGTACTCCCCTCCACACACACTCTGCCCAGCCACACTGACCTGCCCCATGGCCCTGAACTTCAGGTGTGCTCAGGCCCCAGGGCCTTTGCACTTGCTCTGACTGCCGGCTGGAATGCTCTTTTACCGGAAATCCACACACTTGCTCCGTCATCTCTTCCAGGGCTTTCCTCACATGTCCTCTCCTAATAAGACCTTCTCTGCCCATCAGATTTAAAATTGCAAATCTTCTAAATCACTGCACAGTTTATTACTAAGTTTTGTTTGCTAAAATTAAACTAGAATTAAAACTCGACGAGGGCAGGATGTGTGTTTACTATGTTTCCCACCGTACCTCCAGCTTTGAGAGTGGTAGCTTGCACACTGTAGGGCATTCATTCAATGAATGGACTCCTTACCTTGTCATGTGCCAAAAGGTTCCAACATGAAGGAAGTGCCCTACACCCAGCCCTTCTGTCCCCTCGGAGGTCACTAAGCTTAAAAATACTACATACAACCCCCTCCCCATCACACACACACCATCACACACACACCATGCCACCAGGGGTCCCTGAGCCACTCCAAGGCTGGTGGCCACTTCCTGTGGCTAAGTGAGCAAACACCACTCGTACCAGATGCTTCCTGAGCTCAGCAATTTGCCGAAGGGCCAGCCAAGGGCAAGAGCCCCCCTGACGGCCAGACACCCAGTTTTCTTCGTAGCTTCACTGCGCCTTGCAGGCCCTAGGATCCAGCAAGCTCTGAGCTCCATTCATGGAATTCTCTAAAGCTGCCTTCCTCCCTCCACCAGAATCCTCTCCTCTCTGGTTTGGAAGAGACCCAGAGTGTGACAATGGAACATCTTGACCGAATTTCCTCCAGGCAAGCTTTCCTTGGGCTTCCTCCCTCCAGCACACCCGTCCCTCCCGCCAGACCGAGTTGGAGCCAGACTTCTCAGCGACTTGGTCCAGCGCAGAGCTCGGCCGTGAACCGGAGTCTAATTCCAAGTTGCACTGTCGCTCGGGGCTGGCTCCATGCCTGTCACCAAGAACGACAACAGTTCCTTCCATCAGACCCTCTGGTAGCAAATGAGGAACACGCTGATTTAGCAGGAAATGGGCTTTCCTTGAAGCTCCTCCGAAAGTTTGATGAGAAAAAGGTCTCTATAGTGATTAATAGGAAAGGCCACCTGCAACTTCACCGAGACTTGAAAATTCTGACATTAAGAAAAATGCCTCCAAAATGAAGGTTGTCCAACGGCACAGGATTCATTTCCCATTTCCCTAAATCAGTGCTGCCACAGGGTTCTCTTTGCTGCAAATTCCCTGCGAAGGGGGTGGAAGCAGCAGAGAGCGCTGGTCCCAGGCAGGGACCCCACATGCACCTCTGGCTGGCTGTGTGTCCTGGGCAAGTTTCTTACCCTCCCTGAGGCTTAAGTTTCTTTATTTGAGAAATGAAATCCACCTTGCCAGGCTGTGGAGAAGATAAGTGAGAAATCCTATGTGCAAGCCCTCTGTAACCATTACAGGACTAAAACAAGGTTATCACATACTAGTATATTCAACAGCACGTACGTTCCGAACTCTCTGAGTGCACCGTGAGCAAGACACTGGGGAGAAATGAAAGCCAATCGTCGCCCTTGCCTTCAAGAAGCTTAAACTTCATGGGGAAAGCATGCGCAGAGCTGCAGAAGATTCAGTATTTGAAAAGCGCACACCTCCATCTGCCGCTTCCCTCCCAGGGTCCCTGGGGTCTGCCTGTTTGGATCCTAGAATCTGCTTAAGTATCCATCAACCTGACCTACTTCCTGGGCTTCAAGAGGCTCAAAGCAGTCAGGAAACTAGGTCTTCAAAGCCAAGCCAGAAGGAGTGGCAGGGCCTTCGCAGTCCACCTTTCCCCCACTCAGGTGCTGACCTCACCCCATCACCCAGCCCCCTTCCCAAGGATGCCCACGCAGCACCCCATTACCTGTTCACCTCCAGTGAGGCTTGTACAGAACACGCCCTACCGAGTCCCCAGGCCAGCTGAGGAAAGAGGAAAGGAGGAGACAGGAAAAGAGGATTCAAATGCAGCCATTAACAAAAGGAGAAAAGAGGAAGCAGAGAATGTGAAAAAAAAAATCAAACGGGAATGAGGAACATAAATAGCTATCATTTGACATCAAAAGGGCTTAGCCTCACAGTCTACGATCTGTGCCAGCCTTCTGCAGGGCTGAGTAAGGAAGGCAGAGAATCTTACAACCGTTTCGGAAATGAGCAAACTGAGGCTTGACAAAATCTCACAGGTGGAGCAAGAGGTAGGGCTGTGAACTTGTCTCCTGATTTCACATCCAGGGCTTCTTCCGCAGCCTCCACTAAGACTAAAGGGCAGCACCAGAGGCAGCTAAAGAAGTGAGGGTGCTATTCCCAAAGCCCAAGTGTGGAAACCGCCCGAATGTCCATCAACTGTGGTGCGTTCATACAACGGAAAATTATTCAGAGGAATGAAGCCCTGACATGTCACAGCGTGGATGCACCGCGAAGGCAGCGCGCTGAGTGAAAGAAGCCAGAACCAAAAGCTCACATACCGTTTGATTCTGTTTACATGAAATGCTTAGAATGGTCAAATCCACAGAAACGGAAAGCAGATTAGTGGTTGGCAGGGGCTGGCGGGAGCGAGGGGAGAGGGGAGTGACTACTTAAGGGACATGGGGTTTCTCTTTGGCTAATGATAAAGTTCGGGAACTGGACAGCACAATACTGTCAATGGTCTAAGTATCACTGAATTCTACAGTTTTAAAAGGGTTACAATTGTGAATTTTATGTTATGTGAGTTTCACCACACATTTTTAAAGTGGGGGCTGGGGGAGGGGGAGGGCGAAGGGGGAAATGGAAAGAAAAATGAAGAGAAATTTTGACACAGGGTAGGAGGAATGGGAAGTAACCAGAGACTCATAGGGAATCATAACTTTCCCTAAATCCGCTGCTCCTCTTACCCTGAAGAGGTAGCAAGAGGCCTTCATGGGGGCGGGGGTGGGGGTGGGGGCGCTGCAGACAAACATGGAGCCACCAGCAGCCAGGGAAGGAGAGAGCAGAGGGCAGAGGGAAGAGGGGAACGGCTCAGGCCTGAGCTGGCATCCCTGCAGAGACCTGCTGATCCCAGTGGGAAATGCGCAGCGTCCACTCACCTGCCCTGTGTACAGACAGAACCATTCAGTCCCCAAATAGGAACCCAGCTCCGGGCCGCACTGTCACTGGTACCAGGGACACTGCAGGGATCAAATCCCTGGCCTCGCTGAGTTGGCCTAACTCAGTGGTCGGCAAACTCATTAGTCAGCAGAGCCAAATATCAACAGCACAACGACTGAAATTTCTTTTGAGAGCTAAATTTTTTAAACTTAAACGATATAGGTAGGTACATTGTTATTAACTTAATTAGGGTACTCCTAAGGCTTAGGAAGAGCCGCACTCAAGGGGCCAAAGAGCTGCATGTGGCATTCGAGCTGCAGTTTGCCAACCAGGGGGCCTCAACCTCACCCTCTGAGGGTGACAGTGCTCAGCCTCACTGGCTGGTGTGACCTAGTTTAGTACAACCTGGGGCTCCATCCGCCAAGTGGAAACAAAAACTAATACGTGGACCGTTCTTCTCTGATTCTTAGCACATTTTAATCACAGGTGGTGGCTGGGCAGAGATTAGAGAGCTACAGGGGACACAGGGTAGAAACAATAGTAAGTCGCCTCGAAGGTGAGCTCCAAGCAGAGACCTGACTGTGGGACAACAGCTACTTTCATTAAAAACACGGGTTTCGACCCAGAGTAAGGAATTTGACTTCAGGCCACAGTTGCAGGTGGAATTCATCCAAAAGACATGTTCCCATGCCCACAGCGGCCTTCACCTGTGCTCAGCCTGGGGCCCTGCAGGGAACAGGCCAGACACAGAGCTCTGTCCTCCCGGGGCTCCTGTTCTAATGAAGGAGACACGCAATATGGAACATACTACATGTTTGCTAGGGACATGTGTTAAGCCGAAAAACGGGGACAAGCACTGTGTCCCTGTAGTTTTCCAGGTCCCAAACCCACACAGAACTACATAATTAAGCCTGCTTCCCAAACCCAGGTTAGGGCCCTGGCTGAGCCAGCTCAGAATGAAGTGCCACAGGCAGGGGCCTTGGACAACAGTCTGGAGGCTGGAAGTCTGGGATCAGGTGTCAGCAGGGCTGGTTTCTCCCGAGGCCCCTCCTGGACTGCAGATGCTGCCTCTCCCGTGTTCGTGGGTGGTCGCCTCCGCAGGTGCGCCCTATTCTCCTTCTCTTAAGAGGATATCCCTAACCTCATCTTCATTTAATTACCTTTTTAAGGACCTTATCTCCAAATACAGTCAGAGTCTGAGGACTGAGGGTAAGGGCCTGAACACAGGAATCTTGGAGAGGACACAGCCCATCACAGGTGCCCAGTGCTCCCATCATTCTGACTGCCTCCGAGGGCCCCTCATGGCACAGTGCGTGTCTCCCGGCCACTCCCCTGGTTCCCCATGGAAGCTGAGCCCCCTCTGACGGGGGCTCAAGGAGCAGTTGGCCTCAAAGTTCAACGAGTCCATCAGGACCACCACAGCACAGCACTGTGCACTGGGACAGGCAGCTGGAGAGCAGAACGGCTAGGACCACAAGCACAGCCTCCCCCCTCTTTCCCCCCCACCCCCGCTTCTTGCACAGCCTCCCTCCCCTATAGGCCTCGCACCTGTCATCGGCTTGCCCCTGAATTTTAAAGCATGCCCACTGCACCATCACCTTGAAAATCCTTCCAGTCAACCTAGGAGGCAAAAGAATGGTTGGCACATTCCTTTCAGACAGATGAAGAAGCTGAAGGTCAAAGGTAGTAAAATGAATATTAACAAGGTCAAAGAACCAAGAGGTGTGGGGGTGGGGGCTCCTACAATTAGAACTCAGGGCTCCTGATGGGGTCTGTGGTCTCAGCTACACCCACTGTCCCTGGAGGAGACCCACTGAGAAGCAGGACAGGGAGGACCTGTCCATGCAACACCTGCTCACCTTTGACCTTGAATATCCAGTCCTGTGGCCCACTTCCCTCCGGCCCTCTTGTTCTCAGGACCCAGTGACCTTACTCTGATGTTCGGCTCTCTGAGCTGACCTGGCTATACCTCTCTGAACCTTGGTCTTCCATGACCTCAAGCTTCACTCATGACAAGGCCACTCACGCCTTTCGGAGGAAGGCTGGTTAAGCCAAGAGTCAAAATCAGAGCAAGATGTGCCTAATTCTCTAAGGCAAGTGCTCTCCGTAGCCTCTGTAATTCAACCCTTCATCTGGCCAGCCAGCAAATACTTATAGAGCCAGACCTCACAGAAGCCAAGCGCTGGGCCGGGCCAGGAGGTTACGGAGACTTAGGAAGCAGGTTCCGGCCCTGGAGGAGCTCAGAGCACAGCCACAGAAACAAGTCACTGGGGGTCACTGTGGTATGTGGATCACACGTGGGCCCTATGGCAGCCAGAGGGAGACGGGGAGAGCACCGGCCACCCTGGCCTGGTCTGGATGAGGATTCTCCTCCCTAGACAGGCATGAGACGGAAGGACTCCAAAGGCGGTGGCAGTGCCAAGGCACAAGGCGGCCAAGTGTGTCCAGGAGAGGACAGCGGGGAGGCTGGGAGGAGGCTGGGAGGAGGCTGGGGAGGGCAGGCCTCTGTTAGCCCCAACAAGGAGTGCCTTGACTCAGGCATGGAGCCAGTAAAGATGACTGTACGGGACCCAGGTTTTAGGAGGCCGCGATGGATGGCCATGGGAGGTTAGCGTGAGGGTGGGGACACCAGCCCTCAGCCTGGGTTCCTGGCTCAGTGGAAATACAAGAACTATTTATAAGAATCAGGTTAGTGGAAAACTTGTCCATTGCTCGGGGGTGTCTGGCACCTTCAAACCACTTCCCTCCGGCCCTCTCTCGAGCGAGCGGTCCTGCCCTCCAAGAACAACTGTTGCTCTTCCTTCCCCCATAAACCATGAGAAAACCTGGCGCCCCGTGGCTATCAGTCATGCCAGCCGCATGTCCCATCGCAACCCTTCCCGGCTCGCCTGCGTCTCACGTCAGTTCTCATTTGCAAGAGACTTGCAGCTCCAGCTGAATGTGTAGGCTCTTGCTGCTCTGCAGTGAGGCATAATTTACACCTGCTGCTGCTTCTCGGAGAGTCATTTCCCCAAGACTAATCATAAAACAGGCCAGCCACCGGAGGAGCAGAGCACCCCAGCAGAGCACCGCCCGGCAAGTGAGTGGGAACAAGCCAGAATGGCACTCACTCTGCGCAATGCTGATGGGCAGAGAGGACTGGGAGCATCTAGCATCCCCTAACAGTAGGCTTTTCAAACTCTGTCCCACAGAGCCCTATGGCTTCCAGGAGGAATCCCCTGGAGTCACCCTGGAAAGGAATGGAGTGACCAGGGCCCACCCCACAGTCCACTGGAGTGTGTCCCCAGGGACTGAAACCACAGCAAACAGCGTGTCTGGGAGCTCAGACTCCCCTGTCTCCCTTTCATGCCCCACACTGCTGCCTCCTTGGGCCCTGGCCCAGTCAGGAGCAAAGGGCTTCAGGCCTGAGCTGGCTCTACTGATCCCCCTGGAGTGCCTGGTAATGCCTTCACCAGCCCCCATTCAAACATCTCCCCCACTGGCAGGGCTTCTCTCCCCTCCTGCCCCTCCCCTTCCCCCAATATGCTGGGGGCGGGGGGTGGGGGCTGCACAGAGAACGAAGAAGCTGGCTACATCTCATTCTGGCCATTTCCTCCTGGGTGACACAGAGGACGGGCCATCTGAAATTCCAAAGTTTATCAGGATCTCTGTGGCCACACCCACCACACAGATCAGGCCTCAAACCCAGCCCACTGTCTCTCAGATCCTAAATTCCTAACCAGCATGCATGAGTCGTCTGGCCAAAGCAGCCAGCAGACCCCTTGGGAAGATTCACTCCACAATAGAATCCGATTTTAAGGCCAGGGCACAGGGGAACTGGGCACAGCATCTCCCACTACTGTGCCGGGGCGCCCTCCTGACCCCAAAGAACCTACAATGTGCTCAAAAGTTTAGCGGCTGAAAGCAGGAATCAACGTCCCCTTGGCCGTGTCACAAAACACACCAATGAGAGGTAGGCCCTGCGCAGCACGCGTGACCTGCCCACGGGCAGGGCGAGGTCTCAGGGCCAGTGGATGCAATCTTCCGTAGAAAATCTGTGTTCACAGGCTGGCTTATCTGCCACGTGCTCTAGATAAGACTCCCCTTAATTACTACCTGTGGCTCAGGTTCTCATCCTGGTCACACCCAGGGAGGGTCCGGATGAGAGGAGATTCAGGTGGTTCAACAACAGTTTCCGCTTTAAGTTTGTGGTCTGAACACACGGTGACAAAGCTGAAGACTCACCCACAGAAGCCCAGGATGTCCTTGGGCAAACACAGCTTCAGTGACGCTGAACCGGACAGAAGGGGCTTGGAGGAACCACGATGGAAACTGAGTTGAGGTGACGAGAGCCAGAAAGACACGGTCACCACCAGAAATGGAGACAAGAGGTCTGGAGTGACTCTCGGGGAAGCAGACTTCTGCTACTAAGAAAAAGCAAATAATACTGCTCAGCCCTATCGGACGCATGGGGAAACCAGGGACACGTGACCACAGGGCCACCGGCACATCCTGAGCCCTGGCGCCGGGCTCTCCGTGGGGCATTTACATTAAAGCAGACAAATCTAACTTTCACAGCGATCCTCTGGCGTGAGCCTACTTATCCCCATTTTAAAGATATGGAAACTGAGGTCCAAGGTCAGGTAAGTAATGTACTCAATGTCTCATACAGCCAGCACCCAAACCCAGGTGTGATCAGCTCTAAACACCATTGCAGCAGACTGCCTCAACCAGATCACTCCCACTCCGGGGTCCCAGGGGTGCCCCGTAATCAAACAGTCCAAGGCGGCGGGAAATAATCTTGTGCTGCCCTTCACAGAGTGGCAGCCCTACGTCACGTAATCCGAGTTACCTGCTCCCACAGCGAGGAGGCTGTGCTCTGGGGAGCACACACTCTCTTTCCCAATCTGTCTTGTTCCCCACAGTTTGTAGGTGCCAGACGCCTGGGTGGGGAACAGAGATTCTGTAAGAATGTCACTCTGCAAACTCTTTATTATTCTTTTTCCCCAAGTGAAGCCAAATAACTACCTTGGTTAGCAAACCCGGAGTCTTGTATTCATAAGCACCACAGATGAAATGACTGAGTTACGTCCTTCATTTTTGAATTCAGTGCCTATGCCTGGTTATGCCCCGAGGGCTAAGTCTATGAAGATCAGGGGCCCAATCCTTGACCTTGAAAACCCGACAATGTAGTGAGGGCAACAGACAATCCCAGTAAGTGGGGTGAGCGCTGAGAGACCTGGAAGGATGGAAGGAGCTGAGTCGGCAGTCTTCCCAGCAGATTACCACTAAAGCCAGGGATTGAGAACAAGTTAATCCAGCTACAAAGGAAAAGAAAAAGAAAAGAGGGTCCATAGCAAAAAGATGAGTAACCCAGTTAAAAATGGGCAAAGAATCCACGAGGCAGCATGAGTCAGTACTTACTCCTTTTTATGGCTGAATAACACTGCCTTCGACGGATATGCCACATTTCATTTATCCATTCATCAGTTTCTCATTTTTGGCTGAGTCTTGCTCCTATGAACATTTGTGTACAAGCTTTTGAGTGGATATATATTTTCATTTTTCTTAGGTATCTACTTAGGGGTGGAATTCCCAGGTCATTTGGTAACTCTTCTGTTTAACATGGAGAAACTGCCAGACTGTTTTCTAAAGTGGCTGCATCAAGTCCCACCAGCAGTGTGTGAGGACTCCAATTTCTCTGCATCCTTACCAACACTTGTTATTATCTGCCTTTTTAATTACAGCCAGGCTGGGGGTGTGACGGGATCTCCCTGTCGTTTGGTATGCTCTTTGCAGATGACTAAACATGTTGAGCATCTTTCATGTGCTTATCAGCAGGTTGTATATCTTTGGAGAAATGTCTATTCGTATCCTTTGCCCATTTTTAACTGGTTGCTCATCTTTTTTTGCTATGGCCCTCTTTTCTTTTCCTTTTTAGCTGGATTAACTTGTTCTCAATCCCTGGCTTTGGCGTTAATCCGCTGGGAAGGCTGCTGAGTCAGCTCCCTGCATCCTTCGACCTCTCAGCACGCTCACCCCACTTACTGGGATTGTCTGTTGCCTTCACTACATTGTTTCTCTTTCTCTCTCTCCCTAAATATTAATAAAAACATATCCTTGGGTGAGGATTGTTTAAAGAGGCAGTGAGAGTGCTGGCCGGCGTGGCTCAGTGGTTGAGCATCGACCCATGAGCCAGGAGGTCACAGTCTGATTCCTGGTCAGGGCATATGCCCAGGTTTCTGGCTCGATCCCCAGTAGAGGGCATGCAGGAGGCAGCCGATCAATGATTCTCTCTCATCATTGATGTTTCTCTCTCTCTCTCCCTCTCCCTTCCTCTCTGAAATCAATAAAAATGTATTTTTTAAAAATAAAAAGGTATTGAGAGTAAAAGAGCAGATGGGGGAAGAAGGTTACTTCAGAGAAGTGGCGTGTGCTAGGACACAGGAGAAACCAAAGTTGGCCCTGGCAGGTGTGGTTCGGTGGTTGTAGCGTTAGCCCACGCACCAACAGGTCTCGGGTTCCCAGTCAAGGACATATACCTGGGTTGCAGGCTTATTCTAGTCAGGGCCTGTGCAGCAGGCAACCAACTGATGTGTCTCTCTCACATGCATCTCTCTCTCTCTCTCCCCCCTTTCCTCCCTCCCTTCCACTTTATCTAAACCAAAAAAAAAAAAATTAAAGGAAAAAAATATCCTCAGGTGAGGATTAACAAAACAAAAAAGAGAGAAGCAGAGCTGCATCCTCTGACAGCATGATGCCTGTGAAGAAGTGGTGAGAACGCAGCAGGGACGCAGGCTGAGGCCCGGGCACAAAGGACCCCGTGAGCAAAGCTGAGGCGCATTACACAGCAAAGGTGATGAAACGCCTACGAGAGGTCTTCACCAGCAGCTTCAGCCCCAACTGGCCAGAGAAATTACCGCCCCCGGAGCCGCTATGGAGAATGGACCAGGGCGCCCCAAGGGCTGAGGGGGGGCCTGATCTGTGGAGCTAACACGGCCTCCGGTTTTCAGCCCTCAGAGCAGTAGCTTCTGAGCAACTTTCAAAAGAGAATTTGGACCCAGAGGTTTGTACCACTTCTTCCCCTTGACCTTTTTCATCCACCCCCCACCCCCACCCTCTGCCAACCATCAGTTTGGTCTCTATCTCTGAGTTTGTTTCTGCTGTGTTTCATTGGTTCTTTTGTTTGTTTTGTTTGCTTTTAGATTTCACCTATAAGTGGCAAAACAAGTCATGGATATAATGTACAGCATAGGGGAAATAGTCAATATTATTGTAATAACTGTGTATGGTGACAGATGGCTACTAGACTCCTTGTGGCAATCACATTGTAAGGAATTGAAATGTCCAATCGCTATGTTGTACACCTGAAAATAATATAATATTGTATGTCCACGATACTTTAATAAAAGTAACCAAACAAAATAAATCAAGAGAATTTCCACCCAGCTCCGTGAAACAAACCTTTGCTTGGCTCTAGGACTCGGCAAAGATAAAAGAAATGCTTAAGCCAGCGGTTCTCAACCTGTGGGTCGCGACCCCTTTGGCGGTCAAACGACCCTTTCACAGGGGTCGCCTAAGACCATCCTGCATATCAGATATTTACATTATGATTCATCACAGTAGCAACATTACAGTTATGAAGTAGCAACGAAAATAATTTTATGGTTGGGTCACAACATAAGGAACTGTATTTAAAGGGCCAGAAGGTTGAGAACCACTGGTTAAGCCATTTCAGCAGCCTCTTGCATTTCATCTCTCCTGCCAAACAGCCTTTCCCTCCTCACAAGAACCTCTTCTGGGGGCAGCGGGGCAGCCAGGCAGCCAGGCAGCCAGAGGCCCATTAGACCCAGGTAAGAAGCAATTAAGACTAATTAGCCCCCTCTGAGTAGCAGCAACCATGACGCAGCAGTTCCACAGTAAACCAGCACTGGCCAGCTTTACTCGCTTTAACCAGTAGAACCTGTGTCCTGGAAACCCCCCAAAAGTGCTCTACAGCAGTGATGGCGAACCTTTTGAGCTCGGCGTGTCAGCATTTTGATAAAACCTAACTTAACTCTGGTGCCGTGTCACATATGGAAATTTTTTGATATTTGCAACCATAGTAAAACAAAGACTTATATTTTTGATATTTATTTTATATATTTAAATGCCATTTAACAAAGAAAAATCAACCAAAAAAATGAGTTCGCGTGTCACCTCTGACACGCGTGTCATAGGTTCGCCATCACCGCTCTACAGTCTTGCTACTCAAAGTGTGGGCCCAACACCAGCAGCTCCTGGGAGCTTGTTAGAAATGCAGAAGCTCAGGCCAAACCCAGTCCTTCTGAATCTGAGTCTCCATCTAATACAGGGGTGGGCAAACTTTTTGACTCGAGGGCCACAATGGGTTCTTAAACTGGACCGGAGGGCCGGAACAAAAGCATGGATGGAGTGTTTGTGTGAACTAATATAAATTCAAAGTAAACATCATTACATAAAAGGGTACGGTCTTTTTTTTTTTTAGTTTTATTCATTTCAAACGGGCCGGATCCGGCCCGCGGGCCATAGTTTGCCCACGGATGATCTAATAAGATGCTCAGTGAGCTGTGCCCACCTGAAGACCTTGACCACAGTCAATCAGGTAGTCTTGTACCGTGACCTTGGAGGGACCCATGGAAACAGGATTCTCCCACCCCAGCAGCCCCCCATAAAAAAACCCAGTTAACTGGCAGCTCTCAACTGGAATGATCCCCACAACATATGGGACAAACGCTCCATGAACAGAGTGTATCCAAGGCACCGGCTACCTCACTGGAGCCCCGTGAGACTTGCAGAGATTCTGCAACTTGCCCAGGCCTCTCAGGCAGCAGGGGCTGAGGCAGGATTTGAACTCAGAGCTGCCACTCGTGCCCTGCACTGGACCACCCGCATGGGGAGAGAGAGAGGTTCTGCTCCACCCTTGAATGTGGTCTGGGCAGTCCCCACTGGGGTATCTGCAGGGCTCACATCTGGCCCACAAACCAAACCACACAAGGCACGCAGCATCCCCTTGGAACCAATAAAGTGCCTCGAGATGTGGAGGCCACGTTCCCACTGTTTTCCTAACACCGTCGGTATCTAGCAAGTCCACCCCAGGCTCGCTCTCTGCTATTGTGTTCACACAGCAGTCAAGACCCTGGGCCCACCACGCCCATGCACTCACTACTCTGCCCCAGCCTTTCTTCCTCCATAGCCTGGTCCTGGCCCAGGGTCTGAGTCCCTCCTCCACCCCCTGATCAAGGCACCCTCTGGGCAAAGAAGAACACCAGATACCACTCTTCCAGACCTGCTTTTTACCACCTCATATCGTTGTCCTCACATTAAACAGACTCAAAGGGAGGTCTATTCCAAAGCCTGTGTTCTTTCCTTGACCCTGAATACCCTCTTTAAAAAAAGAAAAAGAAGCCCTGGCCAGTGTGGCTCAGTTAGTTGAGAGTTGTTCCATACACTGGAAGGTCATAGGTTCGATTCCCAGTCAGGGCACATAGCTAGGTTTCGGGTTCAATCCCCAGTCGGGGTGTGTACAGGAGGCAGCTGATCAATTACTCTCTCTCTCTCTCTCTTTCTCCCTTGCCCTCTCTCTAAAAATCAATGAGCATGACCTTGTGTAAGGATTTAAAAAAATAAACTAACTGCCCAGACGGTGTGGCTCAGTGGTTGAGTATCAACCTATGAACCAGGAGGTCACAGTTTGATTCCCACTCAGGGCACATACCTGGGTTGTGGGCTTGATCCCCAGTGTAGGGAATGCAGAAGGCAGCTGATCAATGATCCTCTCTCAACATTAATGTTTCTATCTGGCTCTCTCCCTTCCTCTCTGAAATCAATTTTCAAAAATAGATAAAAATTAAAAAAAGAAAAAAAAAAGAAACTAAATCCAATCTAATTCCAGGATTGCAAACTTAAAAACTCCTTAGGGTGCTCAAATGCTCTGCTACTCAAATTGTGGCCTACAGAGCAGCACACCAGCACCAGCATCATATGGGACTCAGTAAGAAATGGCAGCGTCTCGGCCTCACTCCAGACCTACTGCAGCAGAATCTGCATTTTAACAAGAACCCCACGTGACCCGCATGCACATTAATGTCTGAGAGGCGCCAAGGTTCGTGCCCTACGCTAATGCTGTAATGTTGTTCAGGTAGGTTCCATGTGCCCACACCAGGAGACAGGCCCCGGGTACTCCAATCCTTTAGGTAATACGAAGACATGACACTGAGTACCAGATCAGATTTTGTGTTGAGTATATCCTTGGTTATCGAAAATGCAACATGGTTTTATTTTTCACGCGAAGCACAACAAAGGCTTGCAGCTATTTATCAAGAAAGCACTTGCTCAGTGAGAACAGTAGCCTCCAAGTTCCTATTGCTGTTTCTAAATTATCTGCAATCAAAAACAAATGCCTCGATGACACCCTTCCATGAGCCACTGCTAAAATAAGGATCCTCTGTCTTGATAAAATGAGGACAAGGACTCATTTGTGTAGAATTTGTAAAGCATCATCTCTACAGAGTTTTTATAACTTAATTAGCTTTTTGTTGACTAATCCTGGAGTGCTCTGTGCATTTGACAAGCAAATGAGAAGGGAGGAGGAATTAAGGCATCCGAGAAAAAAAACGATGAATGCTAAATGTCTGGAAGGAATTTCATTCCAACAGAACATGCATGAAACTTAAGTCTAGAGAGGTAACCTGACAGTCACCTGGAGGGAACAACACATCTCCAAGGGCTCCCCCAAGAAGAGCTGCTAACCTCAGCTCCAAGTCTTGGCTGTATCCTTCGAGCCTTGCAGGGAGCAGGGCACACAGTAGGTGGTCAAAGGTTGTGACAGATGTATTCACCTCAAGGAAAAAAATCCCAAGAAGTCTGGGATCAGGCCAAGTATTGGCCAACTATCTACAAGCATGTCCAGCAGTATGCAGATAAAGGGCAGCTTGTGGGAGGGCAGCTCTGACTTGAAGAGTAAGAGTTCATCCTGCCTGTCAGGAGCAAGGGCACCTGCCAAGGCCTGCACTGTGGCTTTAAGTCCTTGTAGCAGTGAACGTTTGTCAAACATGCAGGGTCTCGGGCCTCCTCCTAGACCTACTGAGTCAGAATCTGCATCAAACAAGATCCATCAGATTAATTCTGAGAAGTCTTGCTCTAGAACAGTGGTTCTCAACCTGTGGGTCGCGACCCCTTTGGGGGTCGAACGACCCTTTCACAGGGGTCTCAACCTAAAACCATCAGAAAACACATATATATATAATTGCATATTTTGTGATTAATCACTCACTATGCTTTAA
>NW_005370145.1:2656814-2664828 GCF_000412655.1 Myotis brandtii
AAAATCAATAAAATATATTTTTTAAAAAGATACTATTTATTGCTGTCAGAGGGGAGGGGTTTGGGGGAATACCACTGGATGAAAGAAGGTGAAGAGATTACCAAAAACATATACACATAACCCATAGACACACAACTGTGCAGTGATTGCCAGAGGGAAAGGTGAATGGAGGTGGGCAAGGAGGGGGGCATGGACGAGGAATGGGGACCAAAAGAGACTTTGCTTGGGGCAAGGTGTGTACAATGCTGTCTTCAGATGATGTTTTATTAAGTTGTACACTTGAAATATGTATGGTTTTGTGAACCAAAGTCACCCAATAAATTCAAATAAATAAGATAAAATAAATAAAAGATACTATTTAAAAATAGGCCTTACTTTCCAGTACGCATAGGAGCACCCAGTATAGCAACGTGGCAAGATCACAAATCTCAGTTATTTGGGACTTTGGTTCCCTTCAGAAAAAAGGATAAGTTCCACTAAGTGTCAATTCTATTTCAGATCCCTCTATTTCCCCAAGCACAGTACTTACTAGACATACTAGAGGCCCGATGCACGAAATCCGTGCAAGGGGCTTGGCCCCCCCGTCGCTGCCATGGCTGCCTCTGCTTCGGCCCCGTCCAGAAGGTCGTCTGAAAGGACTTCCAGTCTAATAAGCATATTACGCTTTTATTATTATAGGTAATTAGTATTTAATAAATCCTCAAATGCCAAAATGTTCTAAAATTGTTTAAGCCTAAGGACTGAAAATTAAAGACTGGACATCAAGGAGAACTTTCTTCAAGACCCAACTCTGCCATAAAAAGGCAGGGCTTTTATTACAAGGTTATTCTCTGTGGTATGACTGCTCTGAGTCACACTGTGGATGAGCCTACCATGTCCATGAACATGGGATGCTACAATGTCCAGTAGCTCCTTGGACTGAAGAAGACTGAATGCTGCTTGGATGGGTCTGTAAAAATCACTCTTCTTCTGCTAGACATTTTCTATAAGCTTTCAGTCCTTTTCCTGAATAATCAGAGTTAAATTACGTCTGGCAATAGGATCTGGGTCTATGACTTTGACCACTTCTAAGACACATGTCTTAAGAGCTTATTAAGAGCTATATTTTCCTCAATACAAATTTCTTTGAGCTAATTCAGGGGTGGGCAAACTTTTTGACTCGAGGGCCACAATGGGTTCTTAAACTGGCCCGGAGGGCCGGAACAAAAGCATGGATGGAGTGTTTGTGTGAACTAATATAAATTCAAAGTAAACATCATTACATAAAAGGGTACGGTCTTTTTTTTTTTTAGTTTTATTCATTTCAAACGGGCCGGATCCGGCCCGCGGGCCATAGTTTGCCCACGGATGATCTAATAAGATGCTCAGTGAGCTGTGCCCACCTGAAGACCTTGACCACAGTCAATCAGGTAGTCTTGTACCGTGACCTTGGAGGGACCCATGGAAACAGGATTCTCCCACCCCAGCAGCCCCCCATAAAAAAACCCAGTTAACTGGCAGCTCTCAACTGGAATGATCCCCACAACATATGGGACAAACGCTCCATGAACAGAGTGTATCCAAGGCACCGGCTACCTCACTGGAGCCCCGTGAGACTTGCAGAGATTCTGCAACTTGCCCAGGCCTCTCAGGCAGCAGGGGCTGAGGCAGGATTTGAACTCAGAGCTGCCACTCGTGCCCTGCACTGGACCACCCGCATGGGGAGAGAGAGAGGTTCTGCCCCACCCTTGAATGTGGTCTGGGCAGTCCCCACTGGGGTATCTGCAGGGCTCACATCTGGCCCACAAACCAATCCACACAAGGCACACAGCATCCCCTTGGAACCAATAAAGTGCCTCGAGATGTGGAGGCCACGTTCCCACTGTTTTCCTAACACCGTCGGTATCTAGCAAGTCCACCCCAGGCTCGCTCTCTGCTATTGTGTTCACACAGCAGTCAAGACCCTGGGCCCACCACGCCCATGCACTCACTACTCTGCCCCAGCCTTTCTTCCTCCATAGCCTGGTCCTGGCCGGGGGTCTGAGTCCCTCCTCCACCCCCTGATCAAGGCACCCTCTGGGCAAAGAAGAACACCAGATACCACTCTTCCAGACCTGCTTTTTACCACCTCATATCGTTGTCCTCACATTAAACAGACTCAAAGGGAGGTCTATTCCAAAGCCTGTGTTCTTTCCTTGACCCTGAATACCCTCTTTAAAAAAAGAAAAAGAAGCCCTGGCCAGTGTGGCTCAGTTAGTTGAGAGTTGTTCCATACACTGGAAGGTCATAGGTTCGATTCCCAGTCAGGGCACATAGCTAGGTTTCGGGTTCAATCCCCAGTCGGGGTGTGTACAGGAGGCAGCTGATCAATTACTCTCTCTCTCTCTCTCTTTCTCCCTTGCCCTCTCTCTAAAAATCAATGAGCATGACCTTGTGTAAGGATTTAAAAAAATAAACTAACTGCCCAGACGGTGTGGCTCAGTGGTTGAGTATCAACCTATGAACCAGGAGGTCACAGTTTGATTCCCACTCAGGGCACATACCTGGGTTGTGGGCTTGATCCCCAGTGTAGGGAATGCAGAAGGCAGCTGATCAATGATACTCTCTCATCATTAATGTTTCTATCTGTCTCTCTCCCTTCCTCTCTGAAATCAATTTTCAAAAATAGATAAAAATTAAAAAAAGAAAAAAAAAAGAAACTAAATCCAATCTAATTCCAGGATTGCAAACTTAAAAACTCCTTAGGGTGCTCAAATGCTCTGCTACTCAAATTGTGGCCTACAGAGCAGCACACCAGCACCAGCATCATATGGGACTCAGTAAGAAATGGCAGCGTCTCGGCCTCACTCCAGACCTACTGCAGCAGAATCTGCATTTTAACAAGAACCCCACGTGACCCGCATGCACATTAATGTCTGAGAGGCGCCAAGGTTCGTGCCCTACGCTAATGCTGTAATGTTGTTCAGGTAGGTTCCATGTGCCCACACCAGGAGACAGGCCCCGGGTACTCCAATCCTTTAGGTAATACGAAGACATGACACTGAGTACCAGATCAGATTTTGTGTTGAGTATATCCTTGGTTATCGAAAATGCAACATGGTTTTATTTTTCACGCGAAGCACAACAAAGGCTTGCAGCTATTTATCAAGAAAGCACTTGCTCAGTGAGAACAGTAGCCTCCAAGTTCCTATTGCTGTTTCTAAATTATCTGCAATCAAAAACAAATGCCTCGATGACACCCTTCCATGAGCCACTGCTAAAATAAGGATCCTCTGTCTTGATAAAATGAGGACAAGGACTCATTTGTGTAGAATTTGTAAAGCATCATCTCTACAGAGTTTTTATAACTTAATTAGCTTTTTGTTGACTAATCCTGGAGTGCTCTGTGCATTTGACAAGCAAATGAGAAGGGAGGAGGAATTAAGGCATCCGAGAAAAAAAACGATGAATGCTAAATGTCTGGAAGGAATTTCATTCCAACAGAACATGCATGAAACTTAAGTCTAGAGAGGTAACCTGACAGTCACCTGGAGGGAACAACACATCTCCAAGGGCTCCCCCAAGAAGAGCTGCTAACCTCAGCTCCAAGTCTTGGCTGTATCCTTCGAGCCTTGCAGGGAGCAGGGCACACAGTAGGTGGTCAAAGGTTGTGACAGATGTATTCACCTCAAGGAAAAAAATCCCAAGAAGTCTGGGATCAGGCCAAGTATTGGCCAACTATCTACAAGCATGTCCAGCAGTATGCAGATAAAGGGCAGCTTGTGGGAGGGCAGCTCTGACTTGAAGAGTAAGAGTTCATCCTGCCTGTCAGGAGCAAGGGCACCTGCCAAGGCCTGCACTGTGGCTTTAAGTCCTTGTAGCAGTGAACGTTTGTCAAACATGCAGGGTCTCGGGCCTCCTCCTAGACCTACTGAGTCAGAATCTGCATCAAACAAGATCCATCAGATTAATTCTGAGAAGTCTTGCTCTAGAACAGTGGTTCTCAACCTGTGGGTCGCGACCCCTTTGGGGGTCGAACGACCCATTCACAGGGGTCGCCTAAGACCATCAGAAAACACATATTGAATATATAATTGCATATTGTTTTTGTGATTAATCACTATGCTTTAAGTATGTTCAATTTGTAACAATGAAAATACATCCTGCATATCAGATATTTACATGACGATTCATAACAGTAGCAAAATTACAGTTATGAAGTAGCAACAAAAATCATTTTATGGTTGGGGGTCACCACAACATGAGGAACTGTATTAAAGGGTCATGGCATTAGGAAGGTTGAGAACCACTGCTCTAGAAAGCATTGAATCTGTATGAGAAGCACTGAGCGGCTACCCACAATTGTGTTAGGATACAGAACCATTCTGGTAAAACGCCAAGACTGAAATGAAATAGAGAAGACAGAGGGCATCCCCTGAGTACGGGTGGTCGGTAGAGCTGTCCATCCATATGTATTCAGCTTGCTCCTTTTCTCCTTCTGGCACCCTACGACTGAATTTTCCCACCCACTTAAAGTTAGGTGTGGCTGTGCTGTAGTCAATGAAATATGAGCACAAATGTCAGGTGTCACCTCTGAGCAGAAGCTTTAAGAACACGCTGTTTTAACATGGTCACTAGCAAGATCCTAGATACTGGTTGCTCCGTCATCCTGGGTCCCAGAAGGTCTTACAACCCTAACCCAACTTGCAGCAGATTTACAGCATGAGGAAGAAGCAAAACCGTGTTGTTTTAACCCCTGAGATGAGGGGTTTGTTATGGCAGCAAGTCCTAACCCATCCTGACTGATACAGCCCATAAGCACACAATGCTGCCCATTTTCAGGACATTTCTGTTACTCCCCATGGAGAACTACTCGAGCACTTCGTTACTTGAAGGGAGGACCTTTTAAACCCTAAAGAGCATTACTTCATTAGCCTCTTCACTCTTCAGACTTCACTCCATCTTATTTTCTCCTTTCCCCAGATTTCCTCGCATAGTTATGCTTTTATCTTACTGTACCATATGCTTTTTGGTAAGCTGCTTTCGATTCTTTTTTTGCAACATGGTGATAGACATGGTGATAGCCAGACACACCAGACTTGGCTCCCAATGAATTTTGGCTGTTTCCAAAAAAAATCAAATCCACCCCTCGAAAGACAAAGATCTGCTGTTGCTAAGGATATTTAAAAGAACGGGGCCCTGGGCCAGCAAGTGTTTCTTCAACCTGTTCTTCCCACAAAAGGATATGTACAGAATGCATGGCACGCACAGTCCCTGCTTTTAGAAAGCAGCTCATTCCTGGACACACCATCTCTTTTCGCCTCGTCATCGGCAAACCCTGAACTGTACTAACTCCATTAAAACACTTAAGCATGGTTGACCAACGGTTCATATGTTTCCAATTCAGTTCCATTATAGAGACGGAGCCCCTCCCGCAGGCCTGACCTTGTGCTGCTCACAGGTGAACCGCATTTTAACAGCTCGTGTTCTGTGAGAAGCAACGCTGCCTGGGGACTCTGGGCACACAGCTCCTCCATCAGATGCTTCCGGAGTCATTTCCACAACTGGAATTGCTGGCTCAGAGCGCACGTGCGTGCTACATTTTAAGGTATACTTCCAGATTTCCCCTGAGGGGGCATATGACGATTTTCCTACACCCTTGCCAATACTCATTCGTTTCTTTTTGACAGTTTTTATTAAAGCTATCTTTTCAAAAATTTGCAATTCTCTGATTACTAGTGACACTGAATGTGCTGGTGACTTTGTATATCTTTTATTATAAAGTATCTACCCAAGCTCTTTGCCATTCTTGTACTGGTGTGTTCCTTTGTTTTAAAAATAATTTATAAAAGCACTTTCGGCATTAAAGATACTGACTTTTGCCCAATTTTTATTTGCCTTTTACATCATTTTTTCAAGGAAGAGATCTCTGGTGGCCGAATGAATGATTCACCAACGAGGAAAGTCCAGCAGGAAAAAGTGCATTGCAACTGATCTGCCAGAGGTGAGGCCCCCTGCTAGCCCCACTCCCCGCTCCAGTTCATCCACCTTCTAATAGATTTCAAATCCATCCACTTCTCACCATCTCACTTCCACCGCCCTGCTCCAAGCCTCCTGACTGGTCTGGCTTCCCTTCCAGCCCTCTTCAAATCCACTCTCCACACTTCCATCAAACCAAAGGCTTCTGCTGCACTTAGGAAACTATCTACCAACCACTCTAAAGAAAGGTTAATTAAGTAATGTAATAGAGGTGCTAAACATTGCTGTAATGGCAATCATTTACGATATATAAGTGCATCAAATTAACACCTCAACTTTACCCAATGCCACTAGTATATGTCAAATATATTCAATTAAAAAAAATTATTAGGTGCTTGAAACATACAGCCATGGCGAGAGTATTTACACCCCTGAAATTGACAAAAGCTACAAATTGGGACTTCCCTCTCTCCACCTTCAACCCTCCCCCCGCCCCCATCCCCCAGCTGGTTAAACATTTACCAGCACAACAGTGGAGGCGGAAGAAGAATACCTGTCCTCCCAAAAATTGCTCAGCAGAGGAGAGAGTGCCAGACGGAGGGACCCTTCCGACAGGAGACTGTCTCTGGCAATCGCACGGACAGAAAAGAGAAACGCACACAGGGGGGAGGCAGCCCAGCAGATGCCCAAATGACATTGAGGAGCACCCCTTGGAAGGAAGTTTTTTAGTTAAGTCCCCAGAACATAAATGCAAACCTGGGGAAAGGGCAAAAAAATCCCAAATTATTTGACAGGACATTTCTCCCACCATGCAGAGTAGGGACTCAAAACATAAATTAAATCTGCCTGGTCGGTATGGCTTAGTGGTTGAGTGTTGACCTATGAACCAGAAGATCCTGGTTCGATTCCCAGTCAGGGCACAAGCCCCAGTTGCGGCTCGATCCCCAGGAGGGGGCGTGCAGGAGGCAGTCGATCAATGATTCTCTTTCATCACTGATGTTTCTCTCTCTCTCTTCCTCTCCCTTCTTCTCTGAAATCAATAAAAATATATTTGAAATATATGCATAAATTAAATTCTTATAGAAATATAAAGTTACATATATTGGGGGGTGGGGGAGACTATCCAACTTACCCCCCCCCCCCCCCCCCCCCCCCCCCCCCCCTTGCCCTTGCTCACCACTCTCTAACCATTCTGGAATAGTCTGGTCTCTCAAATATATCAAATACACTCTCCTCTTCAGGGTTATTTGCATTTGTAGTGCCTCTGCCTCAAATCATTTCTCCCCAGATACTCCCATGGCTGGCTCCTGTGCCTCAGTCAGGTCTCTGCTCAATGCCGCCACCTCCTTGGAGAAGCCTTCCCTGACAGTCTTACCAGCTCTTCCCCGCTCCTCCCACTCCATCACAGTCCCCTGTTTTATTGGCCACACGCTCCCTTGAAATGACCTTATTTCTTCTTGCTCCTTTACCATCTACATCTTTCACGACTTCACCTCCAGCACCTACAGTGCTCACAGCCCATCAGAAGCACTCAATCAGAGATTGCTGGATGAACGACTGACCAACTTTTGGTCAGGGACTGGCAAACTACATACAGCCCATAAGCTAAGAATGGCTGTGACATCTTTAGATGGTTGAAAACAAAGCACAAGAAGAAGAAGACTTCAGGGCACATGAAAATTAAAGCAAATGCAAATTTCGGTGTCTATAAATAAAGTTTTATCGGAACACAACCACTCCCATTAACTCGGGGATCATCTGTGGCTGCTTCCACACTCCTAAGGCAGAGCTGAGTGCTGGGACAGGGACCATATGCACGCTCTCACGGCTTCTCACCGCCTCTGGCACCCCACGAGTGACAGTGACGCAGCTGTGACTCGACTTTGTCTCCTGGGCGCGAAGCCTGAAATGTTTCCTGGCCTCTACAGAAAGTTTGCAGACGCAAGTGGAGAAGGAGAGGCTTTGAGGAGTGTGTCTGAGGGAGAACCGGCAAGGCTTGCTAACCCGAGGAAGCGGCGAGGAAGGGAGGAGGGCAGAGGGACACTGTCAGGTGATGCAGTGGACAATAGATGCTGGT
>NW_005370145.1:2664999-2671520 GCF_000412655.1 Myotis brandtii
TGGGGGGGGGGGAGAAGGCAGTGAAGGGAGGAGAGACCAGTTCAGTTTGCACATGTGAAATCTGAGTACCTGGGATCCAGGCTGGATACCAGCTCAAGAAATGAGGCAAATTCAGTGAACCAGAAAGTTCCCCTAAAAACAACCTTTATCAGATGGTAGTCAGGGAAAACACTAAGTGTGAAAGGAGGAGGTGGGTGAGTCCCCGTGAGTCCACAGACACCTCACACGATCGTACACCTGTTCCATCTACACCTCACAGTCCTGCAGGCTCTGGTCCGCCGAAGGACACGCCAGACCCCTGCTGGCCACCATTTCCACTTCTCTCCATAGGTACCGACGCCACCCCCGGAGGCTGGCCACGCAGGGAGAGAGGCAGACACTAATTGCGCAATGAAGTACAAGGGGATCAGTCCTGACGTTCTATTAGAAAGCTTGTCATGTGTCACCCTGCTGCTGTGAGTAATAAGAGAGCAATTTGGGAAAACAACGTCCCCTGGAGTGGCCTGCTACAAATCTTAATTCCACCCTGGTCTTCTGGCTCAGTTGGTGGGCGTTGTCCTGTACACAGAAAGGTTGCCGGTTCGATTCCCAGTTGGGGTACATGCCTGGGTTGTGAGCTGGATCCCCAATAGGGGGCATTCGGGAGGTAGCCAATCAATGTTTCTCTCTCACATCGATGTTTTTTTCTCTCTCTCCCTTTCCCTGTCTTTCTCTCTGAAAATCAAATTAAAAAAAAAAACAAAAACAAGAAAAAGCCTAATACTGTACATGTATACAAGGCTCCCTGGTTTACCAAACATTTTCTTTCACTCAGGAAGTGGGGACCAGCCTCCATGCTCACAGGCGAAGTCAACCAGGCCATTAGGTAAAAGCTGGACCCTTTCAGGCTGAGACGAGTACAGGAAGGTCAGCATCTCATTCATGCTTCTAAGTGGTAATGGACATGGGACTCGGGTGGTGGTTAACATGTCACAGATTCCTGCCGACTTGTTGCTAGGGGAACTTTTCTGGAGATGCCCCTATCCACAGCATCTGTAAGCCCTGCCCACTGCTCTGCAGGCCTGTGGTGAGGCTGTCTGGACAGACGAGTATGCAAGGGAAGGCTCCTCCTGAACAGAGGTGGGCGGACGGGGCGGGGCCCAAGGTAGACGCGCAAACAGCAGGAGCTACAAATGAGGGCCACAGCCCCCCGAGTCAAAGGGCAGGATGACTTAGTGAAGTTGCTGAAAGCTGCACCCTGGTCTTCTAGGTCACGATTGCATTCTCCACGAGCCACCGGCCCTAATTACACCTTTTGTGAACAGAGCTGATGACCGCCTTAAAAATTATTGGCATGAGGGACAAGGCCACACCCACATTAGGAAATGTTCCCATTACAGAAAGAAAGGCCCTGTACTAAAATCAATTTGTCAAACATCTACCAGATGTCAGGCAGCTCTGTGTCTATTAATAACCGGCATCAAATAGCTCCGACCTGAAAATGCTGGACTGGTATGTCACCAGGCCAGCGGACAGACCCAGGCGTTAGGGACAGGAAAATCGGGTTGCAAATTCAGCTGCATCATTTACTGTGTGGCCTTTACAAAGAAATCCCTGGCATCTTGCAAAATAAGAAACTCCGCCAAGGATGGCAACGGAGGATTTCCTAGCAGACGGCCAAGCCTCCTGCATTTCCCTCCCTCTGGAGGCCCTCTCCTCCGTCTGGCCTGGCACTGCTTCCTCTGTAATGGATCATCTGTCCGGACTGCTTTCCCCCTACCCTTCTGAGTAGCGAGTCTGCAAAAAGGTCTTCCGTGAGCCTGGCCTCCCTGAATCCACCTGTGTGCACCTCCCTCCCACACTGAATCTGGACTGGTCCTGTGGCTTCCTTGACCGAAGTGCCTTAAGAAGGCCGGACAATCTGAACTTTCGAATTTTTGGAAGCCAACCACCGTGTGAAACTTCAAGTGCCCCGCTGAAGCGAAAGGCCACATGGAAAGGCCCCGAAGGATGAGCCACCATGTGGAGAGAAAGGCCACACGGAAGAATACCAAGGCACCATGTTGGAGGGTCCAGCCCAGGGGACACTCCAGGACTCCAGCTCCGGGCGCCATCTGCCTCCAGATGCATGGGAGACTCCAAGACAGACCAGCAGAAGAACCACACAACGAGTCCCGTCAGCCCACAGAATGTGTGCGGTAACAATAAACGGTTGTTCTGAGAACTAAGTTTTGGGGTGGCTTGTTGCATAGCAATTAGATAAAACATCGTTCCTTAGTTATCGATAGCACAGCCATCTCCCCTAGCTCCACCTCTCTCTCCCGCAGCCAACCTCGTAAACTCTACAGCACAGTCACAACAGGGAAGAGAAAGCAGAGAGAAGGAGGCCAAGTTCAAGGGTGACTCTCTCCAATTGTCTAGTTCCTGGCAAACAGCATCCTATTCTGTTTGTACCTGAGGTCCAGACCTTCCAGCCAGCTCGTGGATTCCAGGAACAGCATGTAGGTCAAGGAAAGTTCTGTCGTGTTTGCATTCCAATCTTATTAACCCCAGAATTATTTCCCAAAGCTCTGGGGGCTTTTTCGGATGTCTTACAGTATCTTCCAGCTCCCTGACCTCTTATCTCCATTCCAGGTAAAAGCAGGCCACAAGGAATTCCTGGGCCAGGGTTAGGCCCTCCAGCTACTGAACTTGTCCAGCCATTGGGCCATGTCTGCCTCTCCAGCTCGTCCCTGGGGATGGAGATCTGGGCTCCCTCCTCCATCTGTCCTTCCCAGAAACTGTTCCTCAGCCTCCATGTACCCGGAAGTCTGGTGGCAACCTCCTCCCCTGCTAGGCCCCCAAGTCTATGGAGGTGATCTTGGGCCTGGCTTGGAGCCCACAGAATGTGCTTCTGCAGACTCCAGCCTCCTATCAGGCCTCCTTCATCACAGCTCCTCCTCAGCCATGTCTCCAATGTTAGAACAGTTCTCGACCCTCCTCCCTCCTCATGGCTGACAAGACCCTCCAGAAGGATTTTTTCTGGCTGCTTTTACCTATGGGCCTTTACGCGTCATAGGCAGCAGCTGTGGGTCTGACCTATAGGACCCCTCCCTTTTGTGGGAGGAGCTGATCCCCTCCCCCTGGCCGCCCCTGGAAGGCTGCCCCATCCCCTGAAGAGCCAGGATCCTTGGGGCCAGTCCTTAGTTCCACCACCAGGGCCCTCCACACTCTTCTGAGGCTTTTCTAGAGGCTGCACCTTTCCTCGGAGTCTTGACCAAAGAGATTTCCCCAATAACCAGGCTCAGAATCCACCAAACTGGCCGCTCCCCGAGGCCTGGCGGGCCGCCAGGGCAGATCTGTCAGCCCTCTCAGGGTTAGCTCCCAGCTCCCCTTCATGGGCCATGCTTCCTGCAGAGCTGGGCTCTCAGTTCTCCTTTTTATTTTTCATATGAACAAGGAAGAAATCCTTGGGGAGTGTCCATTTTGCACATACTGCTCTCAACCCCTAGTGCCATCTTCCACCAAGATGGAGTTTCCTGCCTGGCCGGCGTGGCTCAGTGGTTGAGTGTCGACCTATGAACCAGGAGGTCACTGTTCAATTCCCAGTCAGGACACATACCCGGGTTGCAGGCTCAATCCCCAGTGTGGTGCGTGCAGAAGGCAGCCGATTGATGATTCTCTCTCTGATCGTTGATGTTTCTATCTCTCTCAATAAAAATATAATAATAATAATAAAAAGATGGAGTTTTCTGGTATCACTCTTTCCACCTGGGGTGGCGGTTACAGTGGAGGTGCCATTCTCAGCTGTGCACCCACCATCCCACCCCTCCCCTAGGAGACTGGTGTTGCCCATCTGTCAACACTGCTGTCCCCAAGAGCTCCCCTGGCCTTCTGAACTCCAGGCCCCAGCAAGCTCGGTGCCAGCCACCCCTTTGGCAAACATCCATGAGGTTTACCACTGTCAGGATCAGCGGGCTCCTTCTCTGGCTTCCTGGTCTCTGCACTAACTCCGAGCCTTGACACACATCTGGCTGGTGTTCCTCCAGGCTCGTGTTTCCATATGCTGGCCAGTCCACCCCCAGCAACTCCTCTGAGAGCTCTGCATTCCCCATAAGTCAGTCTGTCCTTGAGGACTCTCCCATCCCGAGGGGCTCTACTAGCATAGCCTCCATCCCTGGCCAGTCCTCAGCCCTGAAGCCCAGCCTGCTCCTGGACGAGGCTCACAGACACAAAGGGCCTGCTCTACAATCCTCTCTGTCAAAGCTGCATCACTTTGGCCCTGAAAAGTGCCAGGGCTCAGGGCGCAGACCCCCACTTCCACCCCCCACCCCACCCCCTGCCTCCACCTGTGGGGAAACCAACTGGCTCTGAGGGAAATCAAGCTTCGGGGTTAGCGCGAGAGATGCTCCAAGTGGGAAGGAGCAACTGACCTCATTTCAGCCCCAGTATTTCAGCCTCCCCTCAGGGATGCTGTCGCCACCATGCCGACCTCCAGGGCTGCACTTGTCCTTTCCCACATGGATCCACACCCTTCCCTCACTGGCCTTTTAGGACAACTGAGCCCAGGCCGCCATGTTTAAAAGAGACACCGGCACAGCGGTAATTCTGAGCCACCTGAGCTGCTAAGCAAATATGCAAGCATTACTCCTTGGGCAATCCCCTCCCCCTCTCATACTCCGTTTGCTTGCCTGTAAAATGGGTATGGTGCCCCCCCTCCCTTCACAGAGCTGTGAGGGGAACTGGCGACAGTGTATGTACCATGCCTAGCACCTAGTATTTCAGCCTAGTAGCTACTCCACAAATGAAAGGTCTTCTCATCAGAGCTGCGCACACAGAGGTCCTTCTGTCACAAGTCACAGTGGGAGTTGTCTGAAAAGCCCCTTAGGCACCAGAGATTTCCTAAGTATGTAAATACCACGGGATGTGGCGGACACACCCAAGACTGTCCCAGCAGATCATTCAGGTCGTCCCCTGGGTCTGGTCCACCCTCCCTTCCCGCCACTAAGAAATGCAGAGACACTCCATCTTACTAACACAGGCTGCACATCCACCAGCCTCACCCCCACCCAAAACACAGCTGGCCGAGTCCAGCCAGGGACGCGCCTCCTCGCCAGACAGACATCCGACAGCCAAATGTCCACATCAGTTTTTCCTGTAAAAGTGTGGCCACCAGAGGAACTCTAAAATAGGAGTCTCCCCCGGGGCTTCGGAGCTAGAAAAAAGGGAGGGTCCAGGCCTTCATAGGAAACTATACTTGCTCACCTTCACACCCCAATCTGTGCACCTGAGCTTCTCCTACACTCACAGGTGCTCAAAAATACAGAACCAAGAGGGTTAGGAACATACTCTGCGGCCCGCCGGGGAGAGCGCCTCGCAGCCTACATGCTCTCCAATGCTATTGCGTAATTCATTCAGGGGGACTTTGTGGTTTTGCTCTGGACCATGTGCCTCTATGAGGCCAGGCTCCATCTCTGATAAGGTTTCCACAGGGTACCTCCCAGGTAAGCTCACCCTGTAACCATTGCACCTCTACCTTTCTTCTTTGCTTTCCTTTCTCTTCTTCCTGGAGCTGCACCGCAGCATTTTCTGTCAAAATTTGCTACTTTGTTCTTTGTGAAGTAGGTCAGGGTTAAATTACAAACAAATTCAGTCTCCATGATTTGGGCAGCGTTTTACCAGAACGTTCTGTATACCCACACAATGGCGGGGAACCGCTCATTTAATTTCAACACTCCCGGGGTCAGACGGCCTTTTACTAAAGGAGATGTCCTATAAGGTCACCTCCCCCTCCCCCTCATCCTCCCCCACCCTGACCCACCTCCGCCTCCAGGACTTTAGAAACTTCTGACCCCGCTCAGGCTGTGACCATGAGCTCAGCGATTAGAGGACGGAGAAACCTCCCAACTGTCACCCAGACAATAAGCAGCCAGTGGACTTGGCTCAACAGGTCCCCTGTAGCCCTGGGGTCAGGCCAGAACCCCAGGAACCAGCCACTTTCAGATTCTGAAGGGGAGGGGACGCTGGCTGGAGGCTGTGGCACCCCTGAGTCAAGCCTGCTGATGGGGGTCGGGCTGATGGCCAGATAGGCTCAGCTGACCAGCAAGTGGGCGGCCCGAGGCGGCCAGGCAGCCTGATCCGGGACAGCAAGACCGTCCACGGGTCTGCAGGCTCCGGGCTCCGGGATGCAGACGCGGGGCTGGGGGTACAAGTGGGTGCCACTTCCCAATCCCCGATACTTGGTGCATCTCCCGTAGACCGCTGGACTCAGCAGCCCTTCGCCGGCCCCTAGCACTGCCGGGAACGCGCCCGCCCTCCCGCTCCAGAACTCGCACACGCAACAAGTTCTCGCTTTCTCAGGGCGCCGCGATGTGCCGGGAGGCGCGGCACGGGGGGGACGGTCAGGGGGAGAACCAAGGACCGGAGCCCCAGACCTCCCCACCCCCGGCCCTTCGCCCCTTACCTCCAGCAACTGCACGTAGCTCGCTGGAAACCAGCCGCGGAGACCGTCCTCCTTCTCGCCTTCCCACCAGCCGCCGTCCGGGACCTGCAGCAGCGTGATC